>NC_056746.1:947036398-947038898 GCF_019279795.1 Protopterus annectens | reverse complement strand
ATGTGTTTATGTATTTTATGTGGAAGTCAGACAGTGAAGCCTGTAAAAGCTAAGTAATCATTTATATAAAGACAATGAGGGTAATAAAATATTTTTTAAGCCTAAAAACTATTTTTTAATAGAAGGGGTGTCATGGTATATCTGAATTTGTGTGTAGTTGTTTATGTAACTATATTCATATTGTAAATATTTATTGTATCTCCTGTTTATAAGGTTAATAATTTATGTCTTTGCCTTCTGCTGATGCTGTTATGGTTAAGGGACAGGACTTTGTAGTTTGTAAAGAGTTTTGTTAAAATTTGGCAAGTTTGAAAGTGGTAGAGCCTTTATTTTAAAGCTGGTACCGTTTTAAAGATTTGCAGGTTTTTCCTTTTGATGGTTGTATTGTATAGTGGTAATTGGATAAGAAAAAGGTGTGCGAGAGCTTTTGTATAAAATGTTCTCCATTTGTAAATCTTTAGGTGGGGATGAAGAGTGTGTTCCCAAGCAGCTGGATTTAGAAGGTCAAGAACTCTAGGCTGAAATTAGTGATGTTATGTTGTCCCTATCTCGCCTTCCTTCTTGCTGGTTGGGTTCTGATCCAATCTTCGGCTCTGACTCTGCCGCATTCTAAAGCTCAAGAGCTTCCACTGACTCGAGGCTAGACCCTATCCCAACAAGGCTAGCGAGAGTACCCAGGTCTCATTTACCGCTTGAAGCTTCGGGATTGCTGATGGCTTACTCAGACTAAGGTAGATGCTGCTCTTTTTTTTTTTTTTTAATATTTTCTTGTAAAATATTTGGTAGCATAGTTATTTCTAATATTTGGTAGCATAGTTATTTCTGTAGGTCAATAGAATCTGTTTGTCTATTCCTCTATCTACAGCCTGCTTAGTTGCTATTTATTGTTGAGGCCATTTCTTTATCTTTCAGGCCTACCTTTTCTCTTCTTTCTAACTTGCAAATCCATTTGTTAGATGATTCGTCCTACATTTTCAGCCCGTTTTTTAGAGGGTTTTACTTTATTTCCCCTTAGCTACCAGTAGCTAGCCATTTAAGTTAGAGGCATCTCTTCGGTTGGAGTTGTCATTTGATTTATCCTCTTCAGTTGGAGGAGTTGTCATTTGATTTATCCTTCCGCTTCTTCCCTTTTCAAAAAAAAAAACTTTGCATGTCTTTTGGCTGAGTGTCTTTCCATTCTGTTATCTCTATTATAGTATCTTGTTCGTTGTTGTATTTTCTAGTAAATGTCCAAGGAAGCTTCTAAAGAATCAAAAAGTTTGGTTTCTTGCACACAAAAGATGTTTTTAACGGTCATACCAGCTGCGTTTACTGTTTGGGAGCTGTTCACCTGCAGGACTCTTGTTCCATCTGTCATGGTTTTAACTCTAGAGTCCTGCATGAGCAAGAAAAAGCTAATCTTGATGTTTATTGAAAGGGCTTTGAGGCATCTTAGGATGGGAATCGCCAGGAAAATCTGACAAACCTTCCAAATTGGCATCTTCGTTGGCTCTGGCTTCGGAACCGTCTAAGGGCAAAGACAAACTGTCAAGTTTGTTGGATCCAGTAGCTGTCGGATCTGACAAGGCTTTATCTCCTTTGGTTCCACCAGTATCTTCAGAACTGTGTAGGAGCCATAAGAGATCCAGGTCTCCCTGCTTGGAACCGGTGTGTTCTGTGCCACAGTCCCCACTTTTCCAGTCTGTGACAGTCCGTCACCGATCGTCCACCCATTCCTCTTGATCATCCATGAGCCTTTTGGATGACTGCAGATGGTGGTGAAGAGGCTACTCAGGACACTGTCCTTAGCAAAAATTTTATCGAGCCCAGCCGATGGTCCAACCTACTTTGTCGATTTCCTCCTTTGACTCACCTGAGTTCGGAGCCGGAGTGCATGGAGGCCATTGTGGTGGAACAGTCTGATCTGAAAACCCCAGGTCTCTCGGATCTGACCTCAGCTCCGATCCTGTCGATACCACCTTCTCTCTAGGCATCTGGGGGCAGACACTGCTTCGGCAGCTCCCGTTAGGGGAGCGCGAGATCAGACCCTTGTCGGATCCTTTTCTCCCACTCGCAGTTTTTGTGCAGGTGAGTTTGATGACTATATTTGACTCTGCGCCATCACCCTCTGTTCGGGGATCTCCTGGCTTTGGAGCCAGACTCTGGGCTTGGATCGTGGTGCCTTCAAGGTGATAAGTGTGCTGTCCTCTCAGACTGCTCCACCCTCAGCTCCAGTTTCTTCTTCCCCTTTCAGGGCCAGTCTCCACCTCCAAACCACTCCTTTTCCCCAGGCATAGGGCACCAATGCCACAGGACGCTCCTTTGGACGACCACCCCCCCCTTTCCAAAACCTCTCCAGAGCACCCCTTGGAGGTGGTCCTTTGGAAGAGGAAGCATTTGGACTCCCCCGGAGTCCCTGACATTGGACATGGACTTTGGGTGACTCAGAAGGGTCCACACAGTCCCCCTCTGAGGATATCTTTCAGAGATCCTGGAAATCCTCAGAGTGGCTGGAAGGGCG
>NC_056746.1:947023898-947033898 GCF_019279795.1 Protopterus annectens | reverse complement strand
AATAGTCTTGAAGGGCGTTCCCTCCACCCCCCTTGACACAAGTCCCTCTGCCTGTTCTGAAGAGTGCATTTACAGTAGGTGGATTGGATGCTCTAAATTGGCCATAGGTGAGTGTGTATTTGTGTGGTGTGGAAGAACAGTGGCATGGCTAGCTAGTCATCCTTGTGAATATTGGCTCTTGATGATCACTGATGTGATGCCCTGACTCCCTGTATAAAATGGGGGGGGGGGTAATTGTGGGTGGATGGTAGATGGATCAGCTAGTACTTGCTCAATGTTAATTTAAAAAAAAAACTTTCCTAACACTTTCAGTTTTTTCGAACATTACAGAGCAGTTACTATTTTCAAGGTGTTATTTTTAAATGGTGTTTCAAGGATTGCAATGCATATGACTTGATGCCATTTGTGTGTTTTTTTTTTTTTTTCTTTTTCTAAACTGTATACTGCAAAAAGCCTAGCACTATTGCTCTCGTGCCTTTCCTTGCCAAGTTGTGTGTGGTGTCTTCACTAAATATTTCCATACTGTTTTGTTTGACACAAAATAGGGAGTCGTGAGAATTGTGGTGCCTTTTAAGCCAGCTAAAATAAAGCCTCTTTTGAAGCAGATTTTTTTTGAGGAAGGTATATGTGAGAAAGCAGGAAGTTAGTCCTGCATAGGAGGCAGGGAACTAGAAAAATGAGTGAGTAGAATCTTGAACTTCCATTGGATTATGTTGAAGGCTTCTGCCACAGGTGGACGAAGTGGTTTCTTGGAAGGTATAGAGTGTATATATCAGTACAGCAAGAAAATTTTGGTGGTCTTTAATAGTTAAATTATTTTATTTAGTTTAGAAATATTTTATTTACTTTATTACGATTTGACTGGTATGTGGACTGGTCTGCTGATCCTTTTCAACTGTGACTTGGGTTTGATAGGACAAACAAAGTAAATTAGTGCCAGCATAATGGAAAAATGGCGCACAGTGTCTTGACAGAAAAAATAATTACAGGATGCAGAAGTATTTATTTTAAACAATTAACAGCCATTTGTACAAGATGACGTACAAGTATTATAAATACAGTAAAGATTGATTTTTAGGCTATCCATTGATCCTGTAGCAATTGCAGATGGTCTCACCAACCACGTTACTGTGATGTTTTTCAACAGCCTTTAATATATATTTAATTTCAGCAGGGAAATTATTCCATGAGACCGGTCCTAGACAGGTTTAAAGACTTTTCTCCTATTTTATTTATGAAGGATGGCCTTAGAATAATGTCAGATTGGGTATTTCTTGAATAATTTTGTTTCTTAAAAACGATAATTTAGAGGGGTTGGGAAATGTCTTAGTTTCTGTTTTTTGAGCAGAAGGCCATTAAGATAAGATACATGATCAGTTACTGGAAACCAATATATGTCCAAGTCTGAGCATTTGCTAGTAGTGCAGACTATATACAGTTGTTTACAGTAATTTAACATTTTGCTTATTTTAGTTGGAGAGCAGGGGAAGTAAAAATGGTCATTACTCAGTTTTGGTAGGAATATGTTTCTTGCCATTGTAGCTCTGGCTGCTGGGGGAATAAGACATGGGAGATCCTGCAACAAAGCTTCAGTTGTGAGTGTTTTGTTTGTAATATTGTTAGTATGATAGTGAAAGTTGGGGATTGGACAACATTTTTTGTAGGCATTTGCATTCGTAGACGCTGGGGATTGTATTACCTGTAGTGTACTATCATTTTTAAGAAGTGTAATAGCATATAGAGGGAGATGAAGTTACTCAGTTGAGCGAGTGAGAAAAGTAGGTGCCCAACACTGACGGTCCTCAAATCATGAGTCACATCAGCAAAGACTCCTGTAAGGCCATCCATTAAAATTGCAGTAAATATTATTGGTTAAAAAAAATAGAGCCGGAATGGTGCTGAAGGAATTTCTAAATCGATGTTGGTGATCTAGTATGTAATAGCTGCTCATGTGTGTGAGAAGTTATTTGTAATTTTTTCAAAGGTTTTTGTAATGGGCCAGAGACTAGAAACGGGTCTACAGTATTTGGATGAGACTTTAGGGAGGAAAATAGAATAGTGAAGGAAGCTGGAACAATCCTTGAATTAAGTGAAAGGTTGAAAATGTGGGTTGAGTGGTTTGTCAGTATAATCTGCTTTCCTATGGAAGGTGGGATGAAGGATGCTTAATTTGGTTGAAGGAGTTTAGATTTTTCAGTATTTGTTTCCTTATAGGTGATTTTCATGGTAGAATACATCTGCATATTAAAACAGCTGTGGTGTCCTTTTCAACTTGCTCTCTTTTGCGCTTCTGGGGGCAGGGTTAAGGATATCTGTTGTAACTATAATAGAGGACAGGAAGTCGCTATATCCTTCATAGAAGCTTGAGTTGCTAATGGGCAGATGAGGCAAGTTGCATTGCGTAGTTTAGTTTACCTTGTACATTATTCACATTGATTTGTTGTATTGTCTTGCATCTTTGTAACATGCTGTGGTTTGAGCAGTTAAACAAATTTGACTCATTTCTGGAAAAAAGTATGTCATTTTGATAATGGCAGTGGAGAAACTGCTGAGAGCAGCACTGTTTATATATTTGTGGGGGGCACTGAAACCTTACTGCACTGTTTGTATATTTGGGGGGGTGCACTGAAACCTTTCGGTGAGTATAAGTTAGTTTTGGGTTTCCCAAAGTTTGAGAGAGAGACGGGACAAAATTATTTAATGTGGTGGTGTCAATCTTTCCGTTATTCTCACTGACTGGATCTGATGTGTCTGATCCATCTCTGCCTTTACAAAAGCTTGATGACTTACCCACAATGCATTTCCCCAACTTTCCCAGATCTCGTTTGCCGCGCTCTGAAGGATCTTCTAGCAAGCTCTGGACTATGTTATTTGATCTTTTTGCTTTTCTGTATTGTGATTAATATTTTGCTAGCGTATAGTTCACTTATTAGTACCTTCTCTCTGTGTTTTTTCCTTGTTTTTCCTTTGCCGTTTAAGTTAGAGGGCATCTAATTTATACCCATTTAAGTTGGAGGGTATTTTTACCTTTTCTTATCAGTTTTCTGCTGGTGGTAGTAATGGTTACTTCCTCTTCCTTTCTGGTTACTGTCCGTTTTAGTTTCTTGTTCTGTATCTTTAACTAGTTAAGCTGTTTGCTTCTGTTTGTTAGCCAGAATCTCCAGAAAGAAAGTAAGCCCTTTAAATTAAAAAAAAAAAATTGAAAAGTGTAGCAAAAAGATGCTCCTCAGTGATTCTCTCACTTTGTGTATACTGTTTGGGGCCTCTTCATTCGCCGGATCCCTGTTCTATATGCCATACCTTTAATCAGGGGGCACTTACGGAATGGAAAAATAAATTGATTTTCAAGGGGTTATTAAAAACCCCATTTTCTGAGGCTATTTTTGTTGATTCCTCCTCTCAAAAGTTGGACAAGTCAGAGAGGTTAGGAAAACTGCCTTCTTCGGCTCCACGGTCTTTGTCAGAGCTCAAAGCCAAACTACAGCAAGTCCACTCCAGCAGCACCAACGGAGCAGACATCAACCTCTGGAGCAGGGACTTCTTCGGAGCAGACAATCTTTTGACTCCGATAATTTCTGTTGATCTCTGGCTACGACCTGCAGAGTACTGTTACCAGATCCAATCTCTATCCATGGAGCCAGTTACTTCTCGCTGCCCTTCACTGTTCTTGGCCAGGTCCCCAACATTATTTAGCAGGTCAACTAGGAGCCTCTCAGACGAAGATGTGGATAGGGTGGTGCAGAGGCTTATCAAGACACCTGTCTTGACCAAGCTGCTTTTGGATCAGAGCCCAAAGGAGTCTGATCAGTCTAACCTTCCCTCTTCAGTGCCTACTCCTCCTCCGATCGGACCTTTGGTTTCAGAGCTGGAAGACTCCGAAATCCAGCTGGTGTTTGTATCTGGTCTGGGGCACATTTGGCTTCTCAGATCTGGTGTCTGCCCACCGAGTATCTCCATCCATTTGGAGCAGATCCTTGCCAGTCAGGTCCTTGGAATCTGCTCCGGTTTCCTCGGATCCAACAGTCTGTCGGGGGCATCTGCTTGGATGGGTTTGGCTCGCACGTTTTCGAGCTTGTCTTCTCTGCAGGCTCCTTCGGCCCAGACATCCGTTTTGTCTAGTCCAGGGAGTTTTTTGGAGCATGGGGCAGAGTGCTTTTGAAGTTGAGGAGGGTGTTGACTGCTTCCCAGTCTTGGGCCCAGTCCTCCTGAGAGCTTCCTGCCTTGTCTGCACAGGTGCCTTTATCTCCTCACCCCCATCCACAGGACCGCAGAGATCCCAGGCTTCAGGATGCTCCCCAGAGAACTCCCTCTCGCATGATCTCTTCCGAGGGACTTCCTTAGTGCAGTAGTATGGAGAAGTTTCGGAAGAGGGGAAGTATCTAGACTCTCCAGAGGAGTATGTCACTTCAGATCCATACATTATTGAAGCAGAAAAGTCCCCAAGGCAGCCTCCTGAGGACATCTCCTTTGGAGACGACCTAGAAATTTTGAAGCAGAGAGGTGACTGGCAGTCGTCCTCCCATTTGGTGGAGAGGTCTGTATACCTGAAAGCCTTCGGATCTTGCCCTTCATCCTTTTGGGTGACTCTGCCTTTCAATGAGCTTATTCACTTTGGGGTCTCATTACATAGAAGCCACTCCTAGAAGGCCGAACAAGTATATTACAGCCTCCAAGGACCAAACCTTCTTTACCAAAGGTGTAGCAGTTGATGCCATGTTCGTGGTGGCTGTCATGAAAAAGGAACTTTCCAAGACCAGTTCCTATATCCATCCTCCTAATAAGGATTCTAGGACAATGGATGGGTATGGCAAGCTCATCATCTCTTCAGTGGGCTTTACATTATGATCGCCGAATTACCTTGCTCATTTCACCAGACTTCAGAGAGACCTGTTTTCTCCAGAGCGCTATAGCTGATGTGGTGGCAGACAAAGTTCAGTGCACAGCTCACTACCCTCAATTCAGTGGTCAACTCATCCAAGAGACTCCTATGCAGCAGATGGAGTGAGTAGGGTGGCAGGTTCAGGCATCTCTGTTTAGAAGGGCTTGGATACACCTTTGCGATTTTCAAGGGGCCTTTTAAGTCTTCCTCTTGTTAATGCTCCCTTTGGCTTTATTTGGGCCTCAATGTTAAACCTTAACCTGGTGTGAACATGAGTGTAAAACGTATATCATTGGAGTGAGTTTTTCCACTCCTACTAGACCTTTTCCAAAAGGTCAGAGAGTCAAGTGGAAAGATGTGGTTCAGGAAATCAAAACATCTTACCAGGACACACAAGGTGGTAGACCCCCCCCCCCCGAGGCAGCAGGGGGAATAATAATGGAAGACACCACCCTTCTGGCAGAGGAGGTCCACAGAATCGGGGTTCCAAAGAATCCTCCTTTGACTGACCGACCCAATTAGTGCTCCTGAAGGAGTGCCAGACTGCCTGCCTCTGGAAGCAGTCTGGGGACGACTGTCGCAACTGAAAACCTGGTGAGACACAAACGACAAATGAGTGCAGGGCATAATATCCAGGGGTTATGTCATTCCCTTCTCTTTTCCCTCCTCCCATAAACCGATCCGTTCCAGATGTTCTACCCAGTCAGTAGGAGCAAGCAACGTTAGGAATTCAAAAGTTGCCCAGAAAGTCCTCCAAAGAAGTCCCCCGCAGACCAGAGAGGATCTGGAACTTACTCTAGATTCTTTTTAGTTCCAAAGAAAACGGGACTGGAGACCAATCCTGGATCTCAGCAAGCTAAACAAATCGTTGAAAACCAAGTTCCGGATGGCGACACTACAGTCTGTGCTTCATTCCTAAGAAAAGACTATGGATGTGCTCTATAGATCTTCATGATGTGTACTACCACATCAAAATAGAAAGGTGGTGCAGAAGGTTCTTGTGCTTCCAGCTAGGAGCCAGTGTTTTACAGTTTCTAGCTCTGTCCTTTGGTCTCACTGTGGCTCCCCAGTGTGTTCACTAAATACATGGCAGTAGTGGCATTACACCTGAGTCCCATAGGATTCCGGGTGTTTCTGTAGCTGGACGACAGGCTCATACCCCCCCCCCCCCGACCAGGCATCTACTGCTGCAAGCCAGGGATTATACACTCCAGCCTTTTCTCCCTAGGTGTTACTGTAAACCTACATATGAGGATACATCAGTGGTGACTTTCCACACAATGGTCTGTTCTGCACTCCCCAATCCCCCACAACATTCTTATAACCAACACTTGTAAAAAATCTTGGTGGATTCTCTCTTCTTCAATATCTCAAGGCCGTCCCTTTATTCCCCCTCAACCGCAAGCCATGGTGATCATGGATGCTTCCCAAATAGGGTGTGGGGGCATAATTTGAGGGAGGCAGTCCAAGGCACCTGACAGGAACACTAGCCTCACTTGCATGTAAACATCCTAGAGATGAGAGCAGTGCTTTTGGAATTGCAAGCACTTCAGAACTCTCTAGGAACAATGGCTAATTGTCAGATAATGTTAGTAGTCTGGTACATAAACCAAGAGGAACCAGATCTTACCCCATTTGTTGAAATGCTAAGGGTTTGGCAATGGGCATGATCTTCCAACCACTTTCTGGTGGCAACGCACATCCCAGGGGGATAAAACGTGATTGAAGACAAGTTGACCAGGGCCCTATTATGGCCACACGAGTGGTCCCTCAATCAGAAAGTAGCAGAAGAGATTTCTTGAAAATGGGGCCAGTCTTGCTGCAACTTTTTTGCTTCTCCCACAAATGCAGCAACTATTTTTCCCCTCACTCCTCCCTTGGGGGAGTCGCCAAGGGATGCACTTGTTCCAGATTGGTCTCTGGGACGTCTGTATGATTTTTCTTGGATTCCTCTGATTCCCAGCTTATTGCAGAAAGCATGTTTGTTGCAGACCATGGTAACCCTGATTGCCCCCTATTGGCCTTGGCAGATCTGGTGCCCCTCGCTTCAGCCTCATCTTGACAAACCATGAGTTCTGGACCCGGCTGCAGATCTGCTGGCCCATCATTTGACAGTGTGTATTGGGGGGGGTTGCTGATGCACATGGGGGGGGGGGTGTACAAGAGATGTATTTTGCAGCTGTTTGAAAGCAACAGATTCATTAAGTATGATGTCCTCACAATTGTGGTGGTTTACTGCACGCTGAAGGATGGGCATGGGCAAGACAGCTGTAATTTCAGAGAGAGTAAAGTATAATTGTGACGGCAGAAGTAACTGACTTGAGTAGTGCACAGGCTGAGAAGAGGGTTTGAAAATTGTAACTTTTCCCTGTAGTTTCCAGAGTTGATGGCACCTTTCTTTTTATAGTGCAGTGCCAGTATTGTGTTTAGAGTACTGTAATGCTGGAAGTCATACTGACGAGTAGGCTGAGGACTGTATATTAGTGGTACCAGAATGAAGGAACTGGAGAAGTTTGGGTATGAGTATTATTGACAATTTAGACGCACGTACTGAAGATGGTATGATTTTTGCAAAGTTTAAGGGGTGATTTTTGTGGAAAAGGAGACCTTCGGTGGAAATAATCCAAAAAGCGATCAATGTTGCTGAAGAAATGTCCAATACAAAGTATTTTAAGTACTCTCCAAGTAAAATCACAACTTCCACATTTAAATGCTTCAATGAGAAATGTTACATACTTAAAATGTGTAAACAAATGCAAAAAAAAAAAATGAATGTAAAAAATCACTTTCAAACCATTTAAATAATTTTGGTGGCCTGCATTTATAAAACAGAATTGATGGACACGTTTGTTCATGCAGGGTAGAAATGAGTCACTTAACCTTACTTGCCATACCATTTCTTTAAACTCCTACCCACCATGGTTGGGAGAAGAGTACAACCAAAGACTGGCTTCATGAAGTTCTGCTTCCCCTGACCTGTTCTGAGACATTGGGCTAACAACACAAGTTTGTCATAGACGTTGAGTTCCCTGGAACAGAGCCAAGAAAGTGTTAGGAAGGTGTATCTGCATAGGCCTACATTTACTCAAACTTTATAGGTCATGGGTGTAGTTCTTTCCTTGAAAGCAACTTTTTGATATTTAAAACGGACCTGTTAGCCGCTTCAGAAAAGCATCCTTGTACATAATAATCAGCACAGCTAACAACTCTAGCAGGCAAGTGTGTATGATGCTGAATGGGAATAATGTTTTGCACTGTAGACAAGTTGGATGATCCCTCCAAATATGTAATCCTGTGCATCTAATCAAACCCTTAACTAAACAGTCCTTAAAACACTTCCCACTTCAACCAATTTTCATCCTACCAGCACTGAGGAGAAATCCTCACAGCTATGGCGCCACACACACCTGCATTGCGTACCACACAAGCATAACTTCAGATTTTCATGTTCTTGTGTATGGTCAGTCAGCCAATAAGTGACACTTGACCGCTGAAAAGCCAAAATGATGCTTTTTGAAACGCACCAAAAATTGTCCAGATGTCAAAAAAACTTCAAGTAATGCATAAAGTACCAGCTGTCTCAGATGCCTTGTACTTCGGTAAATCTCTTGACTTCCAACCCCATTTCAAGCAGACAAGAAATTAGGTCATCTCCCATCTTCGCTGAGCCACCAAAATTTCACCCTACTTCTCAACCCTACTTCTCAACCCCAGTTAGGGCAGGAGAGAACTGCATCCTCATTGCCCAAATGGAATTTGGCATTTTACTCGTAAGTAGCTGCCTCATGTATGCCGCGGTGGTACGGCGGTAGTGTTGTTGCCTCACAGCAAGAGGTTCTCCCGTTGGAATCACGGCATGGCTTGGGAGTGCCTTCTGTGTGGAGCCTGCATGTTCTCCCCGCAGTTGGGTAGCGTTCGAAAGACATGTGTGTGTAAATAGGCGTGCCTTCGTTGAAGGTTGGGCGAGCTGGCACCTCGGCATTTCGTAAAAAATCTACTGCCAATCATTAGCGGACCAGAGTTCTGCTGTAGCAACCCTTTACTGGGAAAAAAACGAAAGACCAACTCCTAAGTAGCTGCCTCATGTTGATGCTCTACCAACCAGCACCAACAGAATTTGCTGGTTTATTGCAAACTGCCCTCACTGTGAATACCACTGCCTTACCCTCTCCAAAGCCAAATGGGTTCCAGTTTAACAGAGCTGATCTTCTTTGAACCCAGACTTGTGCTGTAGCTGCTGAATTTTCTGGAGGGGGAAAAAAACTCGAGGCTGCTTTGTCACCCCTTGATCAAAAGTTAAGCCACATCAAACCTTTCTTTACCCTTGGGCCCTCTCTTTGGCAGTCTGCTTGCCTACGTAAAAGATTGCGTCTCCAGCTCAAATTTCTGGCAGCAAGTAAAATAAATACCTAATCAGTAAATCCCAGTGCTCTTGCCAGCATAAAAGCCACATCTTCTCCCAGGGAAGAAACCACTCTTCTAATGTTTCACCCAACTCACTTCTGCTCCACTTCCCTCGACTCACTCATAAAATGTTCCAATATTGCATGTGCAATTTTAACTTTTTTTTTTTTTTCTTCTGTCTTTGCTACCCCGGTAGGAATGAATGGGCCATAAGGCTTCACCTGGCCTGAGATGTCCGTCTCCGGTCCCATGGAATGAATGGGCCATTTAGGTGCAAGTAGACAGGCCATCAGGATAGGGAAAGAGATTCCAAAAGGCCAGATGTAGAAATGTAAGAAGATTAGATCAAAACTACATTTTACCAGAACCCCCCTTTAGCATAACATAATTTGTCTTGAGGTTCTGTAACCTTGTAATTTTATTAAGGAGTAACAGGTGAACCTCCACCCCTACATAATCAGAAATGTACAGCCAAGAGTTAATTTTTTGTGTGGATGTGGCATGTTTGGCATCACATTGATGTGGCATGTTTGGCATCACATTTCAACGTTTTGGCATGTGTATGTATAGCACACATGTACTGAAGTGCATCTAGGCAAGTAATATAGTGTTGTCACAGAATCTGTCATCTGCCTGGCATGTAGAATTTCACCCAGTAGAAATAACATGGTCAACAAATTGTAAGTAAATATTTGTAAGTATCATTTCCCAAATTTG
>NC_056746.1:946876398-947001398 GCF_019279795.1 Protopterus annectens | reverse complement strand
TCTGGGAGTGAATGGGACAGCGTCCAACTTATAGTTGAGTGCATGTCCATTGTATTAGAAAACGGCTTTGTCTACTTCAAGGGGGAGTATTACAGGCAGACCAAGGGTGTAGCGATGGGGGCAGCTTGTGCCCCCATCTTTGCTAACCTGGTGCTGCTTGATTGGGAAGAACAATATTCTCAACAGTGAGTACTAAAGTATGTTAAATGTTATACCAGATTTCTGGATCACATTTTTATTTTGTGGGACGGACCCCTCAGAGATGGCCAGTTTTGTACAATATTTAATTAGTACTAGCAGTTTTCTTCAATTTACTTACAACACTAACCAAGCAGGAATTGCCTATTTAGATACTTTAGTTTCACGGGGCAAAAGATACAAACCCATTTTAAGATTGGAGAGTTTTCAGGTGAACAATGAAGGGGACAGGAAGTACAATTGGGCATGTATCTTGGTATATAATCAATACGCTCAGTATGTAAAAAACATAATTACATTTAATTGGAGTATTTTAAAATCAGTGGATGGGTTGGTTGACATGTTGGGAGAGATACCTACATTTGTATATAAAACGGGACCAAATATTAAAAACAAGCTTGAGTACCCTTTGACAACTGAAGGGTGGGTAAATAGGGGGAAATCTACCACAAAATGTGGAAGATGCAAGCAGTGTCATGCAATACTAGAAGTTGACAGTCTGGTCCTTGAGAATTTTAACAGGACAAAAGTAATATTCAAAAATGGCAATTGTAATACCAAACATGTCATGTCAGGTTTTTATGTCAGACCGACAGATGTTTAAAAAATAGAATATATGACCATCTGTACAACATCGGTGGGAAAGAAAAGAACAATGTTTTATAGAGACACCTAGACAGTAGTAGGGATTGCAGAAATTTTAGGTTTGGTATATTGGAACAGGTTAGATCTAATCCAAGAAGTGGTGGGACATTAAGCTGGTACTTTCTGAAAAAGAAGTGAAATGGCAACTACCTGTTAATGCTACTACCCCCCCCCCCCCTGGGGCTTAATGACCATATACCTATAAGACCTGTATTACTTGCAAGAATATGAATCTATTATGAACAAGTGTTATATAAATAAACACAAGAACATGTACGTAGTAATTACTCTTCACAAGCATTGAATAATTTTATAATTTATGAAATGACATTTGCACAACATGTATTGAGAAATGTTACTGTTACAGTAATTTTTTTTATAAATGTGGGTTTAGAATTGTGCAAAATGTTACATGTATCTTTAAATAATGTGAGTTAATTGTGACTTCCCATTGGTTTATTCCCAAAGGCGCCTTTTTTGAAAGGTTATTTTAAGGATGTAAAGTAATAGTATGGCATTCATCCCTTACAAATGTGGACTTCATCAGAAAGTGCTAAATCCTATTGCTATACCAGTTTTTTAAAGTTTTTATTATACCAGCTGCTTAAAGTGCAGTTGGATCTGTGGTGGTATTCAGAGCAGGTTATACCAATTCTTAGTTGCTTGGTTGGATTGGTGTGTATAGCCTCTCTTACTCATAGGTAGGTTCATAGGCTATTGGCCCTAGGGCCTGTATAAGCCTAGCCAAAAGGTACCCTGGCTTTCACCACTCAAGAAAATTATTTTCCTGTGCCACTGTCGAGCAGAGCCACAGAAGTGATCCCTGGGGTGAATTTCCTGTTGCCCATCCAATCGTCAAGATTTTTCTTGCTATCAAGGAGCTTTGTTTGATATAGATAGGTAGTTTGTTCCAGAGTATGGGAAGTCTCTGGGACAGGAATCTATCCTCCAGCATGTTCTGTTTATTGTGGTGACAAGGTTATTCAGTTATTTTTAAACTAAACTTTTTTTTATTTTTAAACTTATAAACTTGCTAGAATAACATGGATGTTCTTCATGTTTCACTGTTAGTCATTATATTTGGCTAATCTGCTGGCAGGTTGCCCTCAGTTGGCCTGAATAACAAAGTCTTGGGTCCTGCGTCAGTTGCTGTCTTCTCTTCCATGACATCAGGTCGTCAGGGGTGTAAAACATGCAGCTGATGCTGTTTTAATCAGTCTTTATTGCCGCACGGTGCCCAAAGCAGAAGCAGTTCGCAAGTGCCGGTCGGCCGACTCCTGAAATTTTCATATTCGAGTTTCAGAACCGAAGTCTTCAACTAAAGCCAAGTACCCCGTTGGGGAAACTTTTTTTTTTCTTGCTCCTTACCAATGTCAATAAAAGTTAATAATTGCATTACTTATGGGAAGCAAATACCTCATAAGGATTTTCATTTGTACTGTATTCCTTGCCTAGGCCCGTGATCACAACGTGCCTTGCTGTCGGTTTTGTGCTAAATTTAACCAACACACTAAGCGTCGGTATATTTTTGCTCCTAAATATTTTTGTTCAAGATTTAACTACCGTGAAATGTCATCTGTTAGCAATCAGACTACCGGAGTTCATAAAAAATGCAAGGAAAAAGACAAGAGACAGACCAAGGTCCAAAACCAGCGACGAAGCTTCTCCTAAGCCAGTCGCCAGTACTCAGTGAGGCGCTTTCGCAGCCCCTGATACCCACTACTCTTGAGTCGCAGGCCTCTACTGAGACCCATTCTGAATCCGGTATGCCACAAGATTCGCAAAATATTGGAGCCGCTGAGCAGGCACCGGCTTCTGAAGGTGTTTTCAGGCCTCAACATTTTTACATTAAACCGACGCCGGCAACAAAAACAAGGTCAAAAACTACTACTCTGTCTAAAAAAACGACGCATGATCCACATGCTCAGGCCCCTATGCCTAAAAACAGATTATCAAAATGGCTGAGGATTTAATTACCTTGATCAGGGGGTTCCCAACCCCCCCCCCCCTGCTTAGAGGCCTAGGCAAGGCACTAACTATGAATCTTCAGATCAGGTTTCCATTTCTTCTGATCAGGAATTTTCTGTTCCACCCTATGAGGATTCTGATGCAGAGGAATCCATCCCATCTGCATCTCCTCCGGAGGATTACTCTCTCCTGAGGATTACTCTCTTGGAGAGACTTTGCGTACTTTTAGGGAACATTTTCACTGGGAGAGTCAGGACTTCTCTGAATCAAAAAAGAGGCTTGGGGATTTCCTTCTTCCTGAGCATAGGCCTTTGGCAATACCACCTGTATTAGACATTGTTGATGCTGTGTTCTCTGAATCAAGCATGGCTCCTGATTCCCTGCCTCCAGCTCCTAGTAAGCCAGACAGATATTACAGGATTCCTGACTCCCACAAATTTCTTTTCAAAAATCCTGCTGCTGATCCTGAAACTATTTCTCAGGGTCCCAAGGGTGTTAAGGCTTCTATAGCCAAAAATCCTACCCCTTCTGATAGAGATTTCATGGAGCTGGATAGATGGGGTAAGAAGGTTTACATGCCTGCAACCTTGGCAGTTAAAACTGCCAGTTTCATATGCTTAAATATCAACAGCATGTTATGGACTTACTGAAACAGAAAATTAAGTTGATTTCTGATTGGGTGGAAAATAGAGTTACAGGATTTATTGATTTCTGATTGGGTGGAAAATAGTTACAGGATTTATTGCATTCAGCAGAACAGGTTGGAAAGCATACTTTGCAGTGTGGTTTTGATTCCTTGGAGGCTTCTTGTAGGGCCGCCGTTACTGGATCTGTGATTAGAAGGCATGACTGGCTCAAGGAGCAAAATCTGCCTGATCATGTTAAAGCTAAATTGTTGGATGCCCCTTTGCAGCATGATACTCTGGTAATAAGGCAGAAGAGGTTTTAAAGAAAATGGAAGACCAAGCTAAATCTATGCAAACTGTAAAAGATTTCTTGCAAGTGCAGCCACCCAGGTTCATTAGACACTGGCCTACTAAAAATTTGTCTTTCCCTGTGTCCAACAGAGCCACTCATGGCAAACCCAGGTGCTCAAAAGGCTGTAGATATCAATCACAGGGTTCTTAAGGTCAAAGCAATGGGGTGCCTCCACCTCCAAATCTGGAGGAAACAAAGCACAGCCCTACAGTAAGCAGTCCCAATGACTTTCCTCTGCCATTTCCAAGCACTTATCTTTTGGCAGCCCCCTTGGGTGGAAAACTAGCACTTCATGCTCAAAATTGGCAGTTACCCAGGACAAGTGGGTATTGAACATAGTATACCAGGGGTATATATACATATTTCATTTCCATACTTTGCCAATTCCAAACGGATGGCCGGATCTGCCACTAAACCAGTGGGCAGAGGCCCAGAAGCAAGTCATGTCCCTCCTGGATAATGGGGGCTATTCAACTTGTACCAGAAAAGGAAAAAGGACAGGGATTTTATTAAAGACTTTTTTTCCTGGTACCCAGAAAAGACCATTCATGGCGTCCAATACTGGACTTATCGATTCTAAATACGTTCCTGGACATTTCAAAATGCTGACTTTATAACAGCTACTGCCTATGCTAGGCAAGAATGCTTGGTTAGTAACTCTAGACTTTAGAGGCATACCTGCATATCCCAATAGGAATCGTGCAGAAGATACCTCCGCTTCAATTTTTTCGCATTACCAATTTCTCTGCACTGCCCTTTGGCTTATCTACTGTGCCCAGGGTCTTTACAAAGTGCCTGGCACCAGTAATTGCATTCTACAGACAAAGAGCCTGGCACCAGTAATTGCATTCTACAGACAAAGAAACATTCAAATTTATCCTTATCTGGACGATTGTCTTATTCAAGCAGAGGACAAGGACACTCTACTTCAACATCTGGCGTTTTGTAAAAAGGCTTCTAGCATGCCTAGGGTACACCATAAACGAAAAGAAATCACAACTGGTACCCTCTCAAATAATTACATTCCTGGGTGCAGGCTTGAATACAACTGCCCAGATGGTTTACCTCACGCCAGACAAACAAAGGTAATTGACAACATATTTCAGACAAATGGCAACAAAAACCCAGTTATCTGCAAGACAAGTTCTGCAGGCTTTGGGGTTCATGGCATCCTGCATTCTACTAATTCCATATGCGAGACTGCATATTTGGAAACTTCAGTGGTACTTAAAATGTTTATGGAGTCAACATTGTCACAGCCTGGAAACAATGATTCCTCTCATTCCCTGCCTACAACAGGAGTTCCTTTTGGTGGGCAGAGACATGTCACCAAAACAAGGGACTGTCATTCACTCTACCCCCTGCCCACCCAAACCCTAACTGCAGACACATCAGACTATGCTTGTGGGGGGGGGGGGCACCTGGCAGGGAGATGCATTCAGGGCAAATGGATCCCAAACCAACTGCATCTGCATATCAACCAGAAAGAAATGCTAGCTGTTCAGAATGCTCTGACAGCCTTCAAGGACTTTCTTCATCCAGGACTATTACTGATGAAGACTGACAACACCGTAGTTGTGGTACATAAACAAGCAGGGGGTACACATTCCTACCCCCTTTGCTGACTAGCTATGGCCTTGTGGAACACAGCCTTGACTTATCAAATACATCTTTAAGCTTATTTCCTGCCAGGAAAGCAAAATACTCTGGCAGACGACATAGGCAGAAATCTTATGGACCCGCACGAATGGAAACTGGATCCACAAATCTTCAGCATGTTAACACAGAAATGGTAGCCCAGACATAGTTTTGGGGAGAGGCAAATAGATCTATCAGTTGGATAAATTCTGCACAAGAACTAGTCATAAAAAAGCATAGAAAGTGGATGCTCTATCCTTCAGCACAAGAACTCGTCACAAAAAAGCATGGAAAGTGGATGCTCTATCCTTCAGCTGTAAACAAAACTATCGGTCTATGCCTTCCCCCTCTGCCTCTATTTAGGAAAAAACAAAAATGATCCTAATTGGTCCGGACTGGCCTCACCAGCACCGGTACCCGCTTAGGAATACGTCACACCTTCCTCCATGGTACTTGCCTCAAACACTTCATCTACTGTCTCAGCAGAACTATCAAATTCTGCACACTCTGCTCCAAACTGAAACTTGCAGCGTGGCTAATCAATTCAAACCACATCTCTCAGTAAATCTATGGTGGATGTCATTTTGGAAGCCAGAAGGCCTAGTACTAGAAACTCTTATGCTGATAAATGGAAGAGATTCTGTGCTTGGAACCAAGCACAAGGAATAGACGCAGCAAAGCCCAGTATTCCTCAGATTTTACAATACTTAACTGAGATGCTTGACAAGGGCCTATCTTTTTTTTTTCTTCAATAAAAATCCATGCCTCTGCCATCTCGGCTCATTACAACAGAGCCCCCCCTCTTTTCTCATCCACTGCTTAAACAGCATCTCAGAGGGGCCAAAAACTTAAGACCTCTCAGGAGAGCACCAACTCCTGCATGGTACCTCTATTTTGTGCTTGAAAAACTCACCATGCCTCCTTTTGAACCAGCAGCTACTGCGGATATAAAATTTCTATCTTGGAAGACAGCTTTTCCTTTGGCAGTCACTTCAGCAAGAAGGGTTTCAGAATACAGGCTCTCATGGCAGTGGAGCCTTTCATTATATTTTACCCAGATAGGGTGGCCCTCAGGACCAATCCTTTTATGCCTAAGGTGGTATCCAGTGTGGCTCTTAACCAGACCATTCACCTGCCAACATTTTTCCCAAATCCACAGAACAAGGGGGAGTGGATTCAGCATTCATTGGATGTACACAGACAACTAAGATTCTACTTAAACAGGACAAAATCTCTAAAAGTCTGAGCAACTACTGGTAGCATTTGCTGCAGGATCAGAGGGGAAGGCTATATCAAAGCAGACCGTTTCCAAATGGATAAAGCCACTGCATTTGTTTCTATTTGCACCATGGTAAACCTGTGCCCAAGGGAATCGGATCCCATTCCACCAGGGCTGCCTCTACTTCAGCAGCTTTTTTCAGAGGGGTCCCAACCAGAGACATTCTAGAAGCTGCTACTCTGAGCACTGTTCATACATTCACAAAGCATTATAATTTATCTCTCCTCTAAATCCAGGGCAGGCTTTGCCACTGCAGTCCTGCAGGGCCTTGTAACTGCTCCTAATGCTGTTTAGTTCCATCCTCCCATCCATAGCTTTGGGATTCTACCCAAATGTAATGACTGCAACAGTGAAACATGAACATAGTACAGTTGTGTACACTTACCATAAATGTAGATGTTGGGAGTGTATTCACTGTTGCAGTCCGGGTTACCCACCCGCCATCCCCCAGTCTATACCTTTTTCTTTCCTTCACTATACTCAAAAGCAAAGCCTTTGTGGTGTATTTGCTTTTAGTTGAAGGTAAATTTTATGTTTCTGAAGGTGCATTTATATATTTACTGTTATTTAATAGATATATTTTTGCTTCCCATTTGGGGGGCAGCTGACATCTGGGGCAAGAAAAACTGATTAAAATGGCGTTGGCTGCATATACCCCCAACGACCTGACGTCCTGGAAGACGACAGCAACCGACGCAGGACCCAAGACTTTGTTATTCAGGCTGACTGAGGGCAACCTGCCAGCAGATTAGCCAAATATAGTGACTGCAACAGTGAATACAACATCTACATTTATGGTAAGTGTACACCACTGTACTTTTCTGTTATGCATTCCACACAAACTGAGAGTGATTGAGCTATCCCCTGGCAAGAGCAACATCTCCTGAAAGATTTCTATACTTCTCCACCATACCTCTGAAAGTCTTATGACAAGAAGTCTGGACAGAGCCACAAATAAAGGAGGAACAAAGGAAGAAAGTGACTGATTTTAAATATTGCTGTTATAAACTTAGAAACATGGTCAAATAAGTTTCTGTTGACATGCATTTTCCACACATGCGCCCACACAATTACCTCGCAACACCGATTTTTTGCAGAATGTCCTGATTTCTGCCTCCTATTTTGGTCTGTTTCTCATGTAATTGTGGTTTTCTGGCAAATCATTGAGGGCTGAAGTCAGAAAATATAGACATTGGAGTTTCAGACTTCAGAAAAATGCATGCTAATGCAAAATCTGTTTATCAACTTTCTAAGTTTGTAAGAACAATATTTAACTTGTCCCTATTTTTGGGCCTTTGTCCTCCCATTATTTATTGCTTTGTCCAGATTTCTTGCAAGGCGTTGAGACTTGACACACACACACACACGCACATGCGCACAGAGAGAGCACACACACTCACACACATGCGCACAGAGAGAGCAGCTGATCAATCCCAATATAAATCCCAACAAAGGAACAAAAGTAGGAATGGATTTTAAATATTGCTCTTGTAATCATAGTTTTTTTTATATATAATGTAATAACTGTATATAAAACTTTTATATGTTGTGTTATGTTCATTTTTGGGGTCTAATAGTTTTTGTGGCTCCAGATGAATTTTATTTGGTGGGAGAGGTGCCAAAATGGCTCTTGATAGTGAAGGTTGCAGACCTCTGAACAAACTAATATCTCTGACCTTAGTATCTTAACTTGGGAAACGGTTTTACTGCTGGGACTTTTGCAAGAAAGGTGTTTGAGTTGCAAACGTTATCCTACCTCATTTTCCACAAGGACAGGGTTTCTTTGGGAAATAATTCCTCTTTTGTGCCAAAAATCCTGAACCTGAAAATGAGGGAGAGAGGTTACTGCATACCTTGGATGTCCTGTGACATATTTAGGTTTTATCTTGACAGAACAAAATCTTTCAGATAAATTAATTTCTCTTGAAGGTAAGAAGGGATAGTTGACGCATTTCTAAAGCTTGACATGATAAATCTATTCCAGGCAGGGTCAAGGCCCACTCTACAAGGCCCTTGACACACTACAAGCTTGATTCTTTCTTGGTCTAGCTCAGGCTTTTCTAGGACCATTCTTCTCCCACCTCCCAAAATTTGTAAGCTGTGGTAATCTACCAATCTAGCTTAGACTACTGCAGCAATTATGAAGAGGCTAGTGCAGTTGTGAAGAAAACTTTTATAACAGTAGATATTAGAATGATCACTGCTACAGTAGCCACTCCATCCCTCCATCCTTGTTTCTTGGTGTGTTTATGCTGGTGTGTAGACTTTAAATAACATTGTCCTTTCAGGGCTCTTGCTGTCCTTAGTTTGCATGAAAGCTCATAAGGGTTTGGATCCAAACTTGTCTTTTTAGTCGGCTCAGCTTAAGCTTTAACTATGGTTTGGATGCATGTAAGGTCCTCCTGAAGTTTTTTAAACTGGCCAGCTGTAATATCCTTGTAGGATATGACCCATATAGCTTAAGCCAATGCAGCAGTTTATCATTCGAACATCTATAGACCGGCCATCACACTCATAAAAATAAAGCAAAGTAAAGTGCATAATAAATACAACTCGCCATAAAGTAGAATCATTTGGAGACCTGAGCTTGTTTCCCTACAAACAAAATGGTCCCATCTAGGGGTGATGGGAAATGGTGACACAAGAAGCATGTTCCTTTATGTCCAGTGTACTCCATAATTTTGTTTTGGTTGCTGTCCTTGCAGAAAACACCGCTTCACAAAGATAGGGTGTTGGAAATGGAAGCAGGGTTTTCAGTGTTTGTTCTAGCAACTAAGTTTAAGTGCAGTATTTAAAATGTGTCCATATTTGTGGCTGTGTCCAGATGTATTGTGTGAGAGGTTGAGAGGTATACCACAAAAGGATAAAATGGTGCTAAAATAAACTTATAACCAAGTAGAAAGCACCACAGTCGAGCTGGATATAGGCAACAGTTTATTCAGTTCCAAACACCGAACACAAAGTGAAAAGATCCACACTTAACGCTTTAAATTTATAGAAAAAACTGCTATCATTAAGAACATAAATTATAAAAAGTTTTATTTGACTTGTGATGGGCCACATGGGGGAGCCAAAGACAACAACATAAATTTATTCTGTATATACTTTTTGTATTTTTAAATGAATTTTATAGTTTAAATAAATTTTATTTAAATGTAAGTTATTTATGACCATTTAAAAAAATGTTTTTAAAATCAATTAAGAATATGATGTGTTTTTTAATGTATGAAAGTGATTTTTATCAACTTAAAGTAAAATGGGTTTTAAAATAACACTGACATGACCATATTAGGACAGTTTTTAATAACATCCTGTTTACATTAATTGATTTATTTGGTTTAATTGTAATTAGTGTCTATATAAAGGGAATTAAGGGATTGTGAAATTTATCTGATGAAGTTGATGACGAAAACGTTACTTGTACTTTTACAGCGTTAAGTGTGGGTCTTTTCACTTTGTGTTCGGTGTTTGGAAGTGAATAAACTGTTGCCTATATCCAGCTCAACTGTGGTGCTTTCTACTAGGTTGAGAGGTATGGTTGAGAAGTACGCAAACCTGATGCCAGAGATATATCTTGCCCCCCACATACACCCTCCCCCTGCACACATGCACACAGTCTTCTGCTTTCATGCACACACTAACTCACACACGCAGACAGAAATGTACACAAGCACACCAAAATTGCTGCTTAGCGAGTGTAAAATAACAGATTGATCGATCTCACTCTTTCACATATGCATTATGCATACATTCACACACTCACAAACAAAAATGCACTCACTCGCACACTATCCTTTTTTTTCTCTCCCTGCCTGTTTCTGTGCGGCCTGGTACTGGTCCACGGCCCAGTGGTTGGGGACCACTGCATTAGAGTTTTGCAAGGCCTTTGAAACAAGCAGGGCAAGTTAAATATGTGCAGATGTCAAAAAAATTACTATTTATTAAATGTAGTCATATCTCTGAACCATCTTTACTATCAGAAGGCCTGAAGTCCAATCACAGACTACAGCAGTATGATTTAGTAGATAAAGGAGGGAGGGATGAGGTCCTACCCACTTTGCAGACTAGCTGTGGTAGCCTAGGATCTAGCAAGTTCATTCAGAGCAAAACATTGGAGCAGACGAGCTGAGCAGGACTGGGACAGACCCTCATGAAAACCTGAACCTGTTGGTCTTCAGGAATTGACCCATCTGTGGGGGAACTCGTCAAGTAGATCTGTTTGCCTCAGGCCACAACAGGCATTCTCGCATTCTTGCATTCAGGCCTGAAGACAGCTGCATCTTCATTCCCATGTTCGGGAATGTTCCTGTACACTTTTTTGAAAACTAGGGTTCTTCTAAACACATAGGACCCAGGGAATTCTGGTAATTCTATTTGGTCCAGCAGTCATTTCCCCTCTTGCCAAAGGCAATTACCACAAGTTTTCTACCAGAATGGACTTGGTCTCACAGGACAATGGTGGTTTGATGCACCCCAATCTTCAACTTCTTCACTTGATTGCTCAGATGGTAGCAATGCAGGTAAATTTTCTCTTCCCCCTCCAAACCACCAAGAACCTCCCCAACATGCTACCCATTCGGAGCAAGCAGGCGGTACAGGAAATCCAACAAGTCATCAAGAGGTCCCAGCCAAACGGAGAGGATTCAGAACCTACTCCCGCTTCCTTTTCTGGATCTAGGCTGTTTCCGAATGGTTACAGTTCAGTCCATTCTGCCATTGTTGTGCAAGGATGACTGGATGTGCACAGTAGATCATCTCAAGGATGTGTACTATCACATCAAGATAGACAGGTGCTCCAGGAGATACTGCACATTGGGCTGGGCTCACCACAGCTCCTCCGGGTGTTCACCAATGCATGGCAGTGGTAGCAGTTCACATGAGGCTCAAAGAATTCTGGGTGTTTCCACACCTAGGCAGATAGCTTCTTACCACCCCAATGAATAAATCTGTTCCTTCCCGGATTACTTAATCCAGCTTTCACACTCTCTGGTCTTCACTGTAAACCTAAAAAAGTCCAACCTGGCTCCTGTGTAGAACCTGGAATTCAGAGGGATGCAGCTGAACATGAGGGATCAAATAGCTTCTCCTACTTTACACCACATAAGAAACTGAGGAATCAAGTCTGGGAATTGTCCCACTAGTACGCACAGGCACAGTCTTGCAAGCCCTAGGATCCATGTCGGCCGCAATCCTGTTGGTTTCTCTAGCAAGGTTCTCCATGCAGTTTTTTTTTTACTGGACATTGGCAGTGCATTCATCCATTTTCTATCGCCCGCTACCCCTTCCCATCAGATTGACACCAATTTGCAAAGTCACCTCAGCTGGTGGATTCAGTCGGACAGTCTCCTTCTAGGCAAGACCCTTTTTAACCAACCAGCCCCAGTAGCCACAGTGACATGGATGCCTCCCATTTTGGGTAGGGGGCATTACAATGGGAAGATGGTCCAAGCCACGTGGCCTCCTATCGACGTGGCCTCCTATCGATTCCAGGTTGCATATCCATGTCCTGGATGTGAGTGGTTCTAACGTTGCAAGACTTTAAGGATGCTCTCCCCTTGGACTGTTGCATTTCACACTGAAAACATGTCTGGTACATCAACAGGCAAGGAGGAACCTGTCCATACCCCTTGTGCAGGGAGGCCATGAGGGTGTTGGTATTTGCAATATCTTGAACGCTTTATAGTTGCAGCATATGCTGGGGGAAACCCAACAACTTTGCGAACAGACTCTGCAGATGAATCCTGGTTTACACAAATGGCTCCTCAGTTAGTGGCGAATATGATCTTCAGTTGATGGGATCAACCTTGCTGCGGTGTCTTTGCCTCTCCCCTCGACAAATGCAACATGTTCTTCACTCTGATCTCCGGCGGAGTATCCGAGGGATGCACTGGTCCACGATTGGCCGCCTGGGTCTCCTGTATGCTTACCCTCCTCTTCCTCTGATCCCAGAGTTTCTTCAGAAGGCAAGCAGGCTGAGTTCAGTCGTCCTTGCCCCTTCTGGTCTAGCCAGGTTTGGTTCCCCTTCTTCTTCTGGTCTCCTCTGAAATATCTTCCATGGATTCTGGACCAAGACAGGACCTCCTCTCATCTGTCAGGGCTGCAGCACACGAATCTTTGCACCATCAAGCTGACCATTTGGTTTCTCCACTTCATCCCTAGCAAGGCAGCCCAGGGTTGCTTCCCCAGTTCGAAACATCCTTCTAGCCTCGCAGAAGGAAAAGGTTTGCCATTTGGAGTACAAACTGGGATATCTATCCTTTTTCAGCACCAGTGTCTGATATTCTGCTTTTCCTTACTACCCTATTTAAAGGAGGAGTTAGCTTCTCTACCAACAGGCTTTAATTAACTGTTTGTAATTTTCATGCAGCTAGTCAATCTCCTTCTCTTTCCACCTTTTAGATGATGCAAATCCTTTATGAAAGGTATTTCTCTGAGGCTTCTGAAGGACCCTTCCCCACCTTGTGATATCACTTTCCTGCTGCAGGCTTTAACTCACAGATCCCATTTGAACCAGCTGCCACTTGCAACATACCTTTCAACTGTACAGATTTTTGCAGAATATCCAGATTTTTGCCTCCTAATTTTTGGTCTGTTTTTCATAAAGTTGTGGTTTTCTGGCAAATTAGTGGCAAATCGTTAGAGTGAAGTTAGAAAATGAGAGTTTCAGACTTCGTACTCTTCAGAAAATCCAAGCTAATACAAAACCTGTTAATATTACAAAACCTGTTAATATTATGTTGTCCTATCTCACCGTAATCCTTGCTGGTTGGGTTCTGAATAGAGCATCGGTTCGGACTTGGCCAAATGCAAAAGCTCGAGAGCTTCCACTGGCTCGAGGCTAATCCCTGTCTCGTGATGCACTGGGTAAAATACCCAGATCTCGTTTGCCACTCAAGTGATCGAGAAGTGTTTCTGCTGGCTCATTGGCCAAGTGTTGTATTTAGTTGGATTTTCTGTAATTTCTCTCTAGATCCATTTTTTCCGTTTTTCGCTGTCTGTGTGCAATAGTGTCGTATTTATCCTTTGTCCTAGTTTAGTGCCCTTCCCTGCTGTTTATTGAGAGGTCCATTTAAGTTAGAGGGCTCTCAGTGGCCAGATTAGGGCTGCTCCCCTTCCTTGTGTGTGTTTCCCTTTTTGGAAGAATCTGTATTGGAGGATTCTTCATTACATAGTTCTTCTGCTTGCATTTAGTCTTTGCTGTACATTTATTACAAAAAAAAAAAAAAAAATCCTTGTTAATTAAGGATTTTCTTAGAAGTAGAGCTAGTTTTGCATTTAACCTGTCCGTTTTTTCCATCTGGTGTGCCTTTACTTAGTTAGAAGGCTCTGTGGTTGGCATTTGAGCTGTGTTCTCATTTCTTAATACCTAAAGAGCGGTTTGCTTTAACTTGTAGTGTGCATATCTGTTTAAAAATGTCGAAAGAGAGCAAAGAGAACATAAGCAATCTGGGTTTAAGAAGTATGATCAATGTACTGTGTCCCTTAAGAATAGTCACACTGTGCGTGGTATTGTCTCGAAGCCATCCATTTGCAAGATCTTTGCACGATTTGTCATGGGTTTAGTAGTAGAATGCTTCAGGAGCGGAGAAACAAGTTGATGGTCAGAGGATTACTGAAAGGCCCTTTCCAGGAATCCTTAGAGAAGTCTGAGCTCCAAGCCTACTTCTCCATCCTCTTCTCTTTCGAAAGCCCCAGAGACCTGCCACTTCGACTCCAGCTTCGGAGCCACCAGAGAAAATTATTGCATCAGAACCAAGGGCTCTAAGCTCAGACCAAAATCATCCTCTTTGGCTCCATTAGTGTCCACTGAGCCGGTAGAGGTACCAAGCAGGAGAGTGTTTCCTATATTGGAGCTGGTCACGCCCATATTGAAATTGCCCATTCTAGCGAGGATGAGATCTCCCTCACTATCCTCCCATTCCTCCAGGAGCTTATCTGATGTGGAGCGGGTGTTGAAGAGATTGTTTAAAACACCGGCACTGGCAGAAAATGTTATCCCTGCCCCCAAAGGATTTGGGACCATCCAAGGCACCATCTCCAATTCCTCCTCTAACCCCAGTGGTGGTTTTGGAGCCAGAGAGTGTGGGTCCGATAGTGCAACTGTCTGTACTGGGACCTCCTCTAGTATTATCTGCTCCCATGTCTTCGGGTCCTTTGTAATCTCAAGGAGTTTGGGAGCAGACGCTCACCCATTGGGTCCAGGGATGGGAGTCTGCGCAAACAGTTGTCTGATCAGACTACTCCTCTGTGCCTCTGCGAGGTTGAGCTAGTCTCCTACATTGGCTTCAGAGCCACCCCACTCCGCCTCCGAGTCTATCCTTGGCATCTTCGGAACAGAGGATCTCTTCGGTGCGGAGTGAGGGGGCTTTTGAGCTGATGGAGAGAGTGCTGTCATCTCAGACAGCTCCATTCGGAGCAGTCTTCTCTTCCCTCACAGGCGCCAGTGTTGGGTCTCTTTGTCCACTTCCCCCAGCATAGAGATAGAGACCCAGGAAGCCCCTGTGGTCGGCATGGTCTCCTCCGAAACTTCACCAGAGTAACCCTCTGAGGAAGTCCCTCGTGAGACTGCGCAAAAGGAAGCACATAGACTCCCCTGAGTCTGTTATATCGGATACCGATCCGGATAATTCTGAAGGGTCCCCACAGTCCCCCTCTGAGGATGTTTCTTTCGCTGAGATCCTGAAACAGAGGCGTGGCTGGAAGCCCAACAACCTTCAGAGGATGAATCTGTATACCTGGAGGCTTTTGGATCTTGCCCTTTCACTTCCACTTCCTGGGCGACTCCTCCTATGACCAACTACTTAACATCGTCTCATGTAAGGCTTGGACTTCCCCTGATACAGTGGAGCTGGTTCCACGGATGCCTAACAAATTTATCATCGCCCCCTACAGAAGAGTTTCTAATCAAAGGAATCCCTGTAGATGCGATGGTGGTGGCAGCAGCCACTAAGGAGTTATCGGAGACCTCGTCTATTCATCCTCCCAACAGTTGTGGACTATGGATAGATATAGAACGCATGCCTTTTCTTCAGTTTGTCTTTACCCTGCGGTTGCTGAACTACCTGACCCATTTTACGAGGCTTCAAAGGAATCTCCTCAGAGTTGGGAGATGCCGTTCAGGGTTCTGTAGCTTCAGGGACTGCAGACAAGGTTTCCTCACAGCTATCCACCCTCAACTCCATTGTGAATTCCTCCATAAGACTGATTTCATACGCAGCCAATGGAGCAAGCAGAGCAGCAGCTACAGGAATTTTCCTAAGGAGACATTCCTGGATGCGTCTTTGCAATTTTGCCAAACCCTTCGTCTTCCTTCACCAACGCCCCCTTTGGTTCATCCCTTTTTGGACTAAAAGGTGAAAAATACTTTGACCAGTTGTGAGCAGGAAAGGAAACCTTGTCTGCAGTTGGGAGTCCATTTTTCTGCCCCTTTTCGACCTTATCCCAAAGGTCAGAAAGGTGGGAAGATGTGGTTCCGCAAGTCCCAAAAAAGGTTTTTGACACGTGGTGACCCTTTCCCCAGGGGCAGAGGGTGAGGTGCTAATGGAAGATGCCAGCCTCGCGGCGTAGGGGGGCTGCAGAGTCAGGGTGATAGATGCGTTCTCTGGGAGGCCCTTCCAGCACTCCTGAAAGGAGGCCCACCTGCTCTTTTCTGGAGGAAGTCTGGGGACGTTTCACTGTACCCAAACTCTGGCTAGAGATCTCCCAAGACAAATGGGCACGGACAATCCTATCCCGAGGATATTGCATGCCCTTTTGCACTCTCCCTCCCATAAACCAGTCCATACCAGACGTTCCACCTGGTCAAAAGGACTACGCAACACAAGAGGTACTCAGGTTGCTAGAGGAGTCATCCAGGATGTCCCCGCAGATCAAATTGGATCCGGAACTTGCTCATAAAGGTACTTTTTTTTTTTTTTTTTTTAGTTCCAAAAAAGACAGGGGACTGGAGACCTATTCTGGATCTCAGCAAACTGAACAAATCCATAAAGAAATCAAAGTTCCAGATGGTGACACTGCAGTTAGTATTTCCCTTTATAGTGAAAGATGATTGGATGTGCTCGATAGATCTCCAGGATGCGTATTACCACATAAAAATGGAAAAGCGGTCCAGGAGATATTTACACTTTCGGCTGGGAGCCAATCGTTGCCCGTTTTGGGCCCTGCCATTTGGTCTCACTGCAGCCCCCCAAAGTGTTTACCAAATGCATGGCAGTGGTCACGGCTCACTTGAGATGACCAGGATTCCGTGCGTTTCTATACCTAGACTGGCTTCTGACCGCCACCACCAAGCATCTACTTCTGCAGGCGAGGGATGAAACGGTGCTTCTTTGCGCCAGGCTAGGCATTACAGTAAACTTAGTCTGCTTTGTCACCCTCACAGCATATTACTTCCTTAGGTGTGAATTTGATTCAAAAAAGATGGTGGCAAAACTTGGCCCCGAGATTATTCAGGCTCTTTGTCAAATTAGGATACTGATATCAAAAAGAAAGTTTCAAGCCAGGGTTGTGTTACAGGTTCTGGGTACCATGGCAGCATCAATTCTTTTAGTTCCCCTAGCACAGCTGCACAAGAGGGTTCTACAATGGTTACTCTTTGCCCAGTGGTCCATGCAAGATCTGCCTCTATTACACCAGATGATCATTACGGAGTCATGCAAGAAAGTTCTTCTCTGGTGGCTACAGACAGAACAAGTGTACCTAGGTCACCCCTTTGTTTTTCCACAACCAGTAGCAGTACTGACCATGGATGCTTCCCAGATTGGGTGGTGGGGCATTATCTGGGAGTGACCATCCAAGGCTTATGGCAAGATCACAAGAGCCACTTGCACATCTGTGTCCTAGAGATAAGAGCAGTGCTGTATGTGTTGCAGGCATTTCAAGACTCTCTTCCGATGGTAACAGCTGCAATTCAAGCAGACATGTTAATGGTACATAAGCAAGGAGGAACAGTCGTATACCTTATGTCAAGAGGCCGAGTGTGGCAATGGGCGATCTCTTATCAGTGTTTACTGATAGCAACGCATATCCTGGGGAAATCCAACGTGATAGCGGACAAACTCAGCAGAGCAATTCTGTTGCCTCACGAGTGGTCTCTAAAAACAGAAATTGTGGCAGAGATCTTATGGGGCCAGCCTTGTTGCGATCTTTTCACCACCTCTATGAATGTCAAATGCAGCAGCTACTTTGCCCTCATTCCCCCTCCGTGGAAGTCACCAAGGAAAGCACTTGTCCACGATTGGCCCCCGGGACTACTCTCTTTCCTCCCTTCTCCTTAATACCTAAAGTACTTCAGAAAGCCAGCATGTTGAAAAGCAGTATTATTCTCATTGCTCCTTACTGGCCTCAATAAGCTTGGTTCCCCTTTCTCTGGACCCATTTGCTGGAAGAACTGTGGATTATGGACCCAGTTCAGACCTTTTGACCCACTCATTGGGAGCGTTCCATCCGTCCATCCAGACCGTCAAGTTGACAGCATGGCTGCTCCAGTTCCACGCTTGGCCAGGTGTTACGAATTCTCCCCTGCAGTTAAACGTATCCTAGTCTCTTCCCACAAACCATCTACGAGGAAATTGTATTCAAGTCAATGGAAAAGATTTTCTTAGTGGGCTGAAACACAATCTAGAACCTTTTACGGCTCCTATTACCACAATTCTAGAATTTCACTGCAAGCTTTTTGACAAACGAGCAGCAGCAGCTACCATCAGAATTCAACTAATAGCCATCTCTAATTTTTGTACTGGTGAGATGGGAATCCCTCTCATGTCTCTCAGATTATGTAAGGCTTTTCTTAAAGGTACATTCTTACTCAGACCCCAATCAGAGGCCTCTTAGTTTTGTTCTCTGCCTTGGTTTTGCCACCCTTTGAACGCGCATCATCTTGTAATATAAAGTTTTTATCCTGGAAAACTCTTCTTGGTAGATGTTGCTTCTGCCAGACGTGTCAGAATTTCAAGCTCTCTCTGTACGCCCTCCTTGTATAGTTTTTCATAAAGACGGTGTATCTTTAAGACCTAGTCTCTCGTTCTTACCCAAAGTTTGTTCAAAAAGCAATCTAAATCAATCTATTGAATTGCCTGTGTTCTTTTCTAATTATAGTAACAAGGCAGAGTATACATTACATCAATTAGATGTGCACAGACAGCTGCACTTCTGTTTGCATACACCAAAGATTTTAGAAAGTCTGACAAGATTTTTGTGCCATTTTCAGACAAAAGGGAAGGATTGCCAGTTTCTAGAGTAATCTTGTCTAAATGGCTCAGACTGTGTCTCTTTCTCATACAGTAGAAATAGCAGACCATTACCAGGCAAAGTAAAAGGCCATTCTACGAGAGCAGGCTCAACATCCTCTGCTTTTTAGGCTGGGCTTCCTATGGACTCTTATTTGTGCATTCGCCACATGGGTGAGACCTCATACCTTTAATTACTAATCATAAAGTGGATGTGGCCTCCCGGAACAGGTCTTCCTTTGGTTCCACTGTATTGAGGAGTCTTTTTTTTCTTGAGCCACCCTAGGGTAAAGGTGCTAGGGACACTGTCCCAACCAGCAAGAATTACAGTGAGAGGACAAAACATAAGGTATGTACTCACCATAACATTCCATGTTTGTTGTCCATCTCGCCTGTATTCTTGTGTCCCACCCACTTTCCCCCCTCCTTCATTCCTGGAGGAATGGGTGGATACTCGTTTATAGATATGTATATAGTTATGGTTTGGAGTCTCTGATTCTTCTTTTTCTATAGTTAGACCATCTGTATGTATTATATACGTATACTAATTGTTTTACTTGCACACAAGATCTGGGTATTTTAGATGGACAACAAACATAGAACGTTATGGCGAGTACATAATTTCTTAATTCTAGCAACTTTCTACGTTTGTAAGAGGAATATTTAAAAACTGTCCCTATTTTTGGGCCTTTGTCCCGCTTTTATTTATGGCTTTGTCCATAGTTCTTGCTCTAAGAGGTTGATATGTGACATGTGATAAGTTTTTGTCATGGAAGACCATCTTTTTTTTATGGCTTTAAGTTCGACCAAGAGAATTTCCAAGCTGCAAGCTTTATCCTCCAAATCTCCTTGCATCATTTTTCATAAGAATAGGGTCTTGTGTACCAACCCCTCTTTTATGCCTAAAGTAGCCGCTGAAAATATCAGTCAGTCCATCCATTTCAGTGTTTTTTTCCCAAATTTCCCTAACAGAGGGGAATATGTTCTGCATCTTCTCGACATTCATAGTCCGTTATGTTTCTGTCTGCACAAGACTAAACATTGAAAGTCTGACCAGTTGTTTGTAGCCTTCTTTGCTAACAAAGCAGGCCAAGCGGTTTCCAAGATTACTTTAGCAAAATGGATAACTGGCTGCATCTTTCATTTGCTCACAAAAAGGCTTAGAATTACCTTGTCCTCCCAGTCCACTAGGCCTATGGCTGCTACTTCCACTTTCTCGTCTAGATCCTCATTTTTGTGTCTGCAGCAGCGACATGGTCTAGCAATTGTAATTTATGGCACAATACAAGTTAGATTTGACTCTATGAAGCTTCGGCATTTCCTTCCATGAGGCCACCCAGGAATTGCATATCTGGGGACTCTGATTAAAATGTCAAGTCTTACCATAACTTGACATCTGTGTTTCTTCATTCCTCTTCACTTTCCTGCCCAGCCATTCCCCTGCCTCATTCTTCTGGAAGATCATGGAACATGACTGGATGCGTATATCCCATGTCTGAGCCTCATCTGCCATTCTTCTGCTGTCTGGGTGTTAAATGTATGGAATTAGCAAGCTCTCTATCTGAGGTGATTGGGTGTATGTAGTTCATTATGGGTGACTGGGAGGAGCTCGAGAGTCAAATCAAAGTCTGAAGAATGTGGCGGAGACTGATAAGAGACCGTATCCTAAGGAGGAATGAGTCATCACAAGGAGCAACTACGTCATCCACACTATACAACATTACATCCCATAGCATCTTAAGCAACAACGCGTTTTAAAAAAGCACTTCGGATATTTATGTAACTAGTGTTAACAGCCACACGAGAAGGGATCGCACACTGCAGATTATTAACATTTTCCTAAGGCTCAAGTTAGACACAGTTGAGGCTGGACTAATTAAAAGTGCTTTTACTGCAGATTTACAGTCCTGCATAATGAGAAATAACTATATATCCACAAACTCAAAAGAATGTAATGAGTGTAATGTTAACTGACATTGTCTATAAAACCTAAGCAGCAGAACCGGTCAAAACAAGATGAGTAACAAAGTATGGACTGTCCAAAACAAGCCAAGCACGCACAGTCTAGGCCACCAATTCTTCTTTCGGCTTTTCACGGTTAGGGGTCACCACAGCGGATCACCTTGTCCGCTCATGATTGGCAGTGGAGTTTTACGGTGTCAAGTTGCCAGCTCGGGCACCAGTGCCAGGTTAAAAGCTAACAAAAGGTACTGTAATTGCTGTTTTAATGGTTTCCACATCAAAGACCTAATAGAAAAGATCTCGTACACCCCTTACTGGTCTTAACTATGCCAGAACACTGGAAACCCAGACTGCAGAAAGGCTCCTTCAGCTACTTTCTAGGAGCCCCTGGAAGCCTCCAATTAAGAGGACTGCCACCCTCTAAACTAGGACATCATGATCAAATGTCAATGAATGGTATGGAGCCCGGGTATATGTGAATCTAGTCACCAGAGTCCACTAAACAAAAGGCCACATGAGCAATGTAGCAAACAGTGTACTAAATGGCAGTGAGTACACACCCCTTTGAAAGTATTCTTTTCTCTCAGATTCTAATGTGCATTACTAGAAGGAATGATGTATGCCCATGAGAGACGCACCAAAGACTCAACAGTCTGTCTTCATTTATGTAAGACTTTAAGTAATCTGAAAAACAGAGGGAGCAGTGTACAGTGAATTTCAGGTCATGTTAAACACATATGGCATCAGATATTTCAGTGACATAACCCATAAAAGGAAAAGGTCAAACACAATCTACGTTACCCCATTCTTACTAAGGGCAGCAAAAACTAATCCAGAGGTAAGATCAAGCCCACAGAACATCAAGCCCACAGAACAGCAGCTAGCAAGTGCTGTGGGCAGGGACAGCAATAAACTGAGAGGGGGGAAAATGTAAAAAGTGCAGCCATCTCATGATCGCTTGTAGTCTTGTCTGATGCAAAAATAAATATTCCCAATCTGAAGCAGTTACTCCCAAGAGAATAAAAATTAATGGGATAGGAGCAGTACAGGCATAAATTATAGAGATTAGAAATCTCAAATGCAAGTGACTTCATAGTGGGTGGCATGCTATTTTTCGCTAAAGGGACAGCTGGGTGGTAGGAAAGTTGACACATCTATGTAGGCATTCCATTGTTCTGCCTTCCTTTATTCTGTACAGCGTCTGCAAGAATCAGTCAAGTGGTTTAACCATTTTCAACATGAAAGTTGTTTAATACATAGCTCATTACTCGGATCTCCAAGCTTTCCATTTTCGGTGCATAAATCTGTGGCGTCCTTTATGCGATATATCACTCCCTCTCTCTAAAAAAAGGAATTCATACAAATGGACAGTTACTCCAATCTGAAGTCACTGAGTGCATTTCATTATTATAGCCCAGTAACACGTTAAATATTTTTGAAAATGAAAGTACGGCTGCAAAAGGGTGTAGGGGGCGAGGGTGACAACAAAAACACATGCATGTCTACTGTGTAACAAATCTTGTAGGAATCTGTGCAGAGCATTCTGTTAAATTCCCACCCTGGTTATTTTATTCACTAAATTTCTGCATGTAACCAAAAGACACATTTAGTAATACCTAAGTTTATCAAGAATATCATCTATGGCATATTCAGATCACACAGAATAGATCAATATAGCATGTCTGTCCCTTAAATGCAGTTCACATTATTGAAGTTTAAAAAAAAAAAATCCATAATTGATAAAGAACAGTAGGTAAAACACAAAAATCCATAATTGATAAAGAACAGTAGGTACAACACATCCTCAAGTTTTCTGTTTTCTGCTGGTATGATTCCCCAAGCCCAGTTCTGGCTAGGTTGTAAAAAAAAAAAATGTTTTTACTTATTTTTTTTACCAGTTCCAACTAGATTTCTTCCACTTTCTATCCCAAACTGAACTTTTCAACTGCAAGGAGTGTTAGCTCCTAGACCATGTAATTGCTTCCTAAAGACACTAGCATGGGGGAAATCCGGACAAAATACAAAAGGAAACTGTACAGGGATGAGGAAAGAAGTGGCTTCACTAAGCAAAGTATAAGGTGCTTCTCTCCTCTCCAAAACTGGTAAAGTTCTAAGAAGGGGTTCAGAGGGGCATAGGAGTTCCTCATACAGCTTTGAGATTATCTGGACAAATCCTTCTGCTCAAGCTGTAGATAAATAATTAATGTGAACACTTAGATTTGACAACAGATGGAATGCCCCACTGTGCTGAGCAAATGGCTGTTGTATAACTTTCCAGTGGCATCTACATGTCTGTCTAGTAAGTCTACACCCACAACACTTCATTGTATTCATTGTATTTGGGTACTTCTGCATGGCAGCTGTGATTTGGGTGGTTGAATACATGAAGACAGACAACACAGATGCCACGTTATGGTTAGACATTATACAGTAAGAAATAAAATGTTATAAACAGAAATAAAAAAAAGCCAGCCACCAAAGCAGTATTTGTGTGAAACACAAGTTTAACATAAAGTACTGTTGAAGTAAAACCAACTAAGCAATTTTGCCAAGAAACATGAATTTGCTTCATCAGTCATTCAATTATGATGTAACTTCCTTTATATACTCTATAATTACTTATGCAGTTATTCATGATTTTGCTTGCTTGCATCAGTGAAAATACCCTGATTAAACTTAGGCATACTTCCCCCTGAATATGTAAGTACCGAATAGCATGCTGTAAACCACAATAGTCTATTCATTCAAGATTAATGTTGATACTAATAATGAAAGTTCAAAATATTGTTAAAAAAATAGACTTAAAAGTGCAGAACATAATTGGTCTGTTAGTTGCAGTCAGATGAGTGTTTTCACAGTACACTTGAAATTAAACCTCTGCTGCCCTTTGTTTCAAAAAAGAGAGCTATTGAACAATAGTCATTTAAACCTGGCTTGCAACAAGCATTTAGTCTGTTGCCATTTAGTTTCTCTGGCTTCTAATTCATCATCCCCACCCCTAGAGTCACTCTGTACTCTGTCAGTGACTAGGAATAAAAATCTTCTAGTTGAGATCTTCTAGTTGAGACATTCTAGAGTATGAACATATAAAGCATTGTTCATTTTTTTATTTTTAATGTCTCTAAGGTGGTCAGTTATGTGATCCCGTAGCCTTCTTTTGGTATTGCCTACATAGAAATCAGGGCATGATAAGCATGTAGCTAAATAAACTGCCATAGTGGTGTATTGCAGTTGCACCTACCCCAGGTATCCCTACGTTCAAAACTTCTTGTAAAGACATTCATACCATCAGGTATATTTTTACGGGTCTTGCAAGCACCGCGTTTGTACATAAAGGACCTGTGCTTATCTTGTTTTCTGTTGATTCTTTCAAGAATATTCTTTGTATTACGCCCTATACTGTACACAACCTTAGGTTTATGCCCCAACTTTTTCTTCATTTCATTGTCAAAATGAGCTTCCCTTATATTCACACTTGATACCAAGTTTGATGTTTGTGTTTTGTATTGTAATACCAAAACATAGGTATCTAGCTTGCCCATGTTGGTTCTATTACTGTTTTAGACCTGCTTTTAAAATAGGCTTAAATGCAATATTTCTTTTAAGCATAACTTCTCTCTTCACTTTCAGCAAAATACTTAAGGGGTGGCCTCTTGTTTTGGAACATTCCAATTAATATATAGATCTTTCTTTTTGAATATTTCATCACTACTAATGAGCCTGGATAATCTAACCATTTGGTCTTTTATTATACCCTTCCTCTGATGGAAGGCGTGGCAACTGTTCTAGTACAATAGCATTAGAATGCTTCCTTTCTATGGATACTACTGGCTAAGGTGCCCCCAGCAATGTCCTTAGAATTTTTAGATATTGAGTTGACTATATGTGAACTCAAGGAAAGTGGTTGTAAAATATATCAATAGTACAAAGTCATTCTCTCCTCACCATAAAATTAGTATGTCATCCAGAAACCTCACATACAATATATTGGCCATAAAGGCACAGAAAAAATATATCTCCTCTCCCATTCTAGGAGAACCCAATTTGCAAAGCTAGGGGCACACGTCTACTAAGACTCCGTCGGAGTCACCAGCAAAACTTTTGAAAGTTAGATTTAACTACTTTGGATCTGAAGCCTCAAACTGAAAAATACTCTCAAAGCCACAGTCTCCCTTTTGACTTCAGAGCATATTTGTTCCAGGTTACCTTCTCCATTCCTTGAGCAGTCACCCAGAAGACATTCTAGGCCCTCTTCAACAGCTTCATTTCTCCAGTCTTCACGAGCCTATCCGAAGCAGATGTGGATAGAATGATGAAGTTAGTCAGGGTGCATATTCAAATGCAAGTCCTTTTGGCTCCAACCCCATTGGGTCTTGAGAGCCTCCATTGAGCCACACTACCTTTGATTTCTTTTTCTCTGATCTGTCCTTTAGTTCTGGAGCCCATCTGATATGATGCACTTGGGGGCATCTTCCTCTGATCCAAAGATCATTGCTTCTTTGGTTTCTCTGGGTCAGCCAGTACCGAGCATCTCTGAACTGAAGTGTCTGCTCTGGGGTGTTGGCCTGTACTCCAAAGCTTTCACAGCCATCTGTTTGGCATTAAATTGCTCTGTTCTGACTCCCCCCTCAGGTGGGGTGTTGATGTGGACTGCAGGGACCAATGATCCAGTAGGTTCCAATGTTGGATCTGTCGTTTTCTGCTTCTCATAGGTGCTCCACTTTCGAGGTAGTGGAGAGAGTCTTCTTTGCCTAGAGAACAAACTACCTTGTCCTCTTCGGATCTGGCTTCTTTCTTATTCTAAACAGAACTCCAGAAGACCAGGAAACTGACCACGATAACCAAATGTCTCTCCCAATTCGGGTATGACAAAGAATGATGAAACGTTCAAAGTTCAGTAATACAAAATGTACTAGCCACAAGTTGTATTCAACACAGCTGGTAGGTCCAACAAAAGCAAGAACGCCAATGAATAAAAAACGAAGTTGTTTTAATAATCCACAGTCAGTAAAAACAAGCGCTTTCGCCTGGTGTGTCCCAGGCTTTATCAAGTTACAAAGTGTAGTGTGGCCATCCCTTTATTTATACTATGGGATAGGCCAACTAATTAATTAATTAAACATTTAAAACGTCCATCAACAATAAGACTATTTAAAGTACCTGTATCTATATGATACTTAGAAATGCATGAAATAAAATAAAATAAATTTATAACAAGTACACGTTGTGCACTGAATAAAAAGTCAATATTAACTACAAACATTAGACTTAGATAAATATACTAAGTCATTTCCTTAAAAATCTACCTTGTGTGAATATTACATGGTCATTACACAACCCAAAAAAAACTAAAGTATTGATAAAACACTTGTCAGCATATTTGTTTATAAGAATGTGATTTATCAAAAAATATTGATTTAAAAATCAATAGCATATGGGTCCAAAATATCAACTAAAAAATATATATGACATAAAAATATTAACATAACAATAATGTTGGTATATAACTTGGACACACCAGGCAAAAGCGCTTGTTTTTACTGACTGTGGATTATTAAAACAACTTCGTTTTTTATTCATTGGCGTTCTTGCTTTTGTTGGACCTACCAGCTGTGTTGAATACAACTTGTGGCTAGTACATTTTGTATTACTGAACTTTGAACGTTTCATCATTCTTTGTCATATCCGAATTGGGAGAGACATTTGGTTATCGTGGTCAGTTTCCTGGTCTTCTGGAGTTCTGTTTTGAAGTTTTTCTGCTTGCATCGCTTTCTTCTTTCTTATTCTGTTGTGCGTCCTGAGCCTCTCTAATCTCTTCCACTGGGACTGCTAGTCTGAGCTAATCTTCAGTCCATCCATCAGGGTATTCTCTTCTGATACTTCCTTGGAGCATCCCATCTAGGACATCCCTCGGAAGAGAACATTCAAGAGGAGACACTTAAACTCCCCACAGGAGTCAGTTACTGAGATCACTGATTTTGATGGGAGAGGGTGTCCCGTAGATCACCAGTTTGTCTCCTTTGGAGTCATCTTGGAGCTCCATAAACAGGTGATTGGTCTCCCAATAACCCTTCCCCAGAGGAACCAGCGTTTTCTGGAGTTTTTTGGGTCTGACTGAAGTTCTTTGTTTCACTGTTGCAGTCATTACATTTGGGTAATCTGCTGGCAGGTTGCCCTCAGTTGGCCTGATTAACAAAGTCTTGGGTCCTGCGTCTGTTGCTGTCCCTTCCATGACGTCAGGTCGTCAGGGGTATAAAACATGCATCCTACGCCACTACACAAGTCATTCTTGCCGTGCGGTGCCCAAAGCAGAAGCAGTTCGCAAGTGCCGGTCGTCCGACTCCTGAAATTTTAGTTTTCGAGTTTCAGAACCGAAGTCTTCAACTTAAAGCCACGTACCCCTTTGGGGGAACCTTTTTTTTTTCTTGCTCCTTACCGATGTCAGTAAAAGTTAATAATTGCATTACTTGTGGAAAGCAAGTACCTCAAAAAGATTTTAATTCGTACTGTGTTTCTTGCATAGGCCCTGACCAAGACTTACCTTGCTGTCAGATGTCCTTCAAGGATGCATCTGCAGTCTTTACAAATGGGTTGTCCTGTCGTCAGGCAGCCCTTCGGTCGGCTGGATTCCAAAGTCTGGGTCTGGCTTCGGCTGGTGTCGCACTTCACCCGACGTCATCGCGGCAGTTATTCGGGTATAAAGGCATCAGCCGACGCCATTTTCCTCGTCTTTCTTGCCGCGTGGCGCCCGAAGCAGAAGCTGTTCGCAAGTGCCGGTCGGTCAGATCCAGAGATTACTACTACCGAATACTACTTCGAAGACTTCTATAAAGCTAAGTACCCCGTTGGGGACTCTTTCTTGCCTCAGCCGATGTCAGAGAAAGTTAATAACTGTTTATCTTGTGGGAAACAAATACCTCATAAAGATTTCCACTCCTATTGCATACATTGTTTAGGCCCAGACCACGACGTAGCAGCTTGTCTAGCCTGTGCTTCTTTTAACCGACGGACGCTTAGACGTCGATCGGACTTTGCTGAACAGATTTTCGGCTCCGATTTTGCCTACATTATGCCGTCGGATCCTCCGACTACGCGAATAACCAAAAAACGCAAAGAAAAGGACAGACACTCGCGGTCCGCGGTTTCGGCCGAAACCGCAGTTAAGCAAACCGATAAGCCGATAACTTGCCTTCTACCGAGGCCTCTTCTAACCTGGTAGAAACGGCTTCTGAAATCCAACCTTCTGTTGCGGTTTCACAGGATTTATCAGACACCATTCCCCTGGATATTTCTACCCCTGCACGTGGAGCTGCTAGGCCTCCTCCAGCTATGTCCATTAAGGCCTTTGCCAGGGCTAAAGCAGCCAAAGCATCAAAACCTGTGCCTGCCAAGCCCCCCTCTCACAGGCCCAGCACCAGCTCGCATATGCTTTCTTTGGCTGAGGATCTCATCTCTTTAATTCGTGGAGCCCAGCCTCATCCAGACAGGGCCTCTCTCCCTCCTCCAGAAAAGAGGCCTAGAGCAGAGCCCCTGAGCCAGTATCCACAGATGATTCCTCTGATGACTCAGAACATACAGACCCTCCTGAGGCTTCTTATTCTCCTTACGAAGACTCTGATGCTGAGGAGTCCATCCCTTCAGCCTCTCCTCCTGAGGAATTTTCCTTTGGGGAAACCTTGCATGCTATGAGGGAACAATTTCAGTGGCAGGGCCAAGATTTCTCAGACTCTAGAAAAAGGCTTAGGACCTTTCTACATTTGCCACAGCATAGGCCTTTAGCTATACCTCCAGTTCTTTCTGTTGATGATGCATTTAATGATGCTTGCACTGCTCCTGATTCTTTACCTCCGGCTCCTGCTAAGCCCGATAGGTACTACAGGGTCCCGGACACTCATCACCACTTATAAGGCTCCTTTTGCAGATCCAGAGACTATCTCCCAGGGTCCTAAAGCTGTAGCAGCTACTTCTTCTAAAAACCCCCTCCCCTCTGAAAGGGAATCCAGATCCTTAGAGAGATGGGGTAAAAAAGTTTACACCTCTGCTACTTTGTCAGCTAGAGCTTTGAACTGCCAATTTCATATGATTCAATATCAAGAATTTATGCTTGACCAGTTGACTAAAAAGCTGTCCTCTGAAGAATCTTTAGATAAAAAGTATGTTCAAGAAATGGTACATAACATACAGCAGGTTAGTAACCATTCTTTAAAATGTGGCTATGATGCACTGGAGGCTTCCTTTAGATCAGCCATGACTGGCACAGTTATCAGGAGGCATGCATGGTTGAAAGAACAGGCATTACCAGACCATGTCAAATCTAAGCTTTTGGATGCACCTATGGACAAGGTCAATTTATTTGGTTCCCCTGCACAGCAGGTACTAAAAAAGATGGAAGAGAAAGCAAAATCTGTGCAAACAGTGAAAGATTTCTTACAAGTTCAACCTCCAAGGTTTAGCAGGAACTGGCCCTCCAAGAATTGGTCATTTCCGGACTCCTCTAAGGCACAAAGAGGCAGGAATAGGCGCTCTAGAGGCAGAAACCAATCCAGGGATGCCTACAGGGGTCGCCAGTGGCAGGGTAACAACCAACGAGGCACAGATACAGCCACCAACACTACAACTCAATCACAGTGACTTGGCGGTGGCACCGCCTACCAGGGAACAACTAGAAGCACCCTTAGGCGGAAAGCTAACCTTATTTTCAAGAAACTGGCACTGCATTACAAGAGAAAAATGGATTTTGCAAACTATAGACCAAGGTTACAGATTCCATTTCCATACTCTACCAGGAAAGAGAGGAATGCCAAACCTACCACCTAAAGGACAGAAGCTCTAAAACAAATATCTCAATTATTAAGAATGAGAGCTGTGGAAAAGGTACCATCTATGGAGCAAGGGAAGGGATTTTACTCCAGACTCTTCCTGGTACCAAGAAAAGAAAACAAATGGAGGCCTATTCTAGACCTGTCCGCTTTAAACACATTCCTCATTGTTCCAAAATTCAAAATGCTGACCCTACAGCAGCTTCTTCCCATGCTGGGCAAGGAGTTTTGGCTGGTAACTCTAGATCTCAAGGAGGCATACCTGCACGTCCCCATAAGACCAATTTGCAGAAGATACCTCAGATTTCTTGCAGGATCAGAGCATTATCAATTCTCAGCATTGCCCTGTGGCTTATCTACTGCGCCCAGAGTGTTCACGAAATGCCTGGCATCAGTAATCGCTCATTGCAGACTTCAGGGGATTCAAATCTATCCCTACCTGGACGACTGCCTGATACAAGCGGACAACAAAAACAAACTAACAGAAGACTTACAAAGAGTCATCTACCTGCTGCAAGCCCTGGGATATACAGTCAATACAAAAAAGTCAAGGCTGATTCCATCCCAAAGAATAACCTTTCTGGGTGCAGAACTGGACACATCAAAACAAATGGCATTTCTAACTACAGAAAAGAAAGAGCAACTTCCTCTCTACTTCTTGGCATTAACAAAGCAGAACCATCTAACTGCAAGAAAAGTGCTACAAGCTCTAGGCTTCATGGCATCCTGCATAATACTGGTCCCTCATGCCAGGCTGCATATGAGAAAGCTACAGTGGTACCTAAAGAAATCGTGGTCCCAGCACAAGCACAGCCTAGAAACCAAAATTCCAATGATCCCATGCCTGACGCAAGAGTTCCTATGGTGGGCTCAGGCCTGCCAATCAAACACAGGATTGCCCTTCTGCAAAAGTCAACCAAGACAAACCATCACGACAGATGCCTCAGACCTCTGTTGGGGGGCACACATGATGGGCAAGTGCATTCAAGGCCTATGGACTCGAGACCAGCTGCATCTGCACATAAATCTAAAAGAAATGATGGCAGTAAAATTGGCAATCCAGGCATTCAGACCTTTTCTCCAAGAAGGCCAGTTGATGATAAGGACAGACAACACCACAGTTATGTGGTACATCAACAAACAGGGAGGCACACACTCATACCCTCTATGCCGGCTGGCACTGGACCTATGGGATGTGGCTCTGAGCTACAACATTCAGTTACAGGCAATTTATGTACCAGGGAAGGAAAACATTCTAGCAGACATATTAAGCAGAACTACAACAGATGCCCACGAATGGATGCTGCATCCGGACATCTTCAAAACCATCACAAGAGAATGGGGATTACCACAAATAGACTTGTTTGCATCCCCATTCAATCACCAGTTGAAGAAATTCTGCACAAGGACTTACCACCCACTTGCTTGGAAGGTGGACTCCCTATCTTTCAGTTGGAAAAGCCTGACAGCATACGCATTCCCACCACTTCCTTTGATGCCCAAGGTGCTTCTGAAGATCAAAGAGGAACGTCCGAGGATCATTCTGATAGCCCCAGACTGGCCAAGACAACATTGGTATCCACTGCTGAGGAGCATGTCTCGGGAACAAATATGGACACTGCCCCTGATCCCATTACTGCTAACACAGAACAACTACAACATCCTGCATCCAAACCTAAAAACTCTGCAGCTAACTGACTGGAACATTACATAACAGCAATTAACCCAAATTTATCCCAAAGGGTTAAAGACATAATCCTGGAGGCTCGTAGACCTTCAACAAGAAAGAATTATGCAGCAAAATGGAAAAGATATCTCATCTGGAGTACTGCAAAGGGGCAAGATGTGACACTGGTGAACATAGCCAACATCCTGGAGTACTTGGCGGAGCTCTTCCATACAGGCCTGTCCTACTCTTCCATCAAGATACATGCATCAGCTATTTCAGCAGAATACAGCTTGGATCCTCCTGTCTTCTCGCATCCTCTGCTCAGACAGTTTCTGAGAGGAATTAAAAATGTAAAACCTCCCAGGAAACCTCCATTGCCAGCATGGGACTTGAACTTTGTGCTAGAAAAACTGACTCTTCCTCCTTTCGAACCAGCAGCAACAGCAGAATTACAATACTTATCCTGGAAGACTGCTTTCCTGCTGGCAATAACTTCAGCAAGAAGGGTCTCTGAACTACAGGCATTAATGGCAGTGCAACCCTTCCTGATCTTCCATCAAGATAGTGTCCATGAGAACAAATCCTACATTTATGCCTAAGGTGGTATCCAGAGTCTCTTTAAATCAGGCTATCCACCTTCCTACATTCTTCCCCAACCCACAGAACAGGGGAGAAAGGCTCTTACATACCTTGGATGTACACAGACAATTATGCTACTACCTGGACAGGACAAAAAAAATAGAAAAACTGACCAGCTTCTGGTAGCATATGCAACAGGAAAGGAAGGAAAACCAATTTCTAAACGGACAATCTCCAAATGGATAGGAAATTGCATTAGATTTTGTTACTCCTACCATGGAAAGAAAACTCCAGAGAACATCAGGCCTCACTCCACAAGGGCTACAGCCACTAACACAGCTTTCTTACGAGGAGTGGCTACCAAGGACATTATAGAGGCTGCTACTTGGACCTCCGTGCATACATTTGCCAAGCATTATAACTTACCTCTATACTCTAGATCCCGTGCTGGTTTTGCCACTGTTGTTTTGCAAGGGATCCTAACTACACCATAATCTCTTCTCATTTCCTCCTCCCCTAGTTTAGCTATGGTATTCTACCCATTTGTAAAGACTGCAGATGCATCCTTGAAGGACATAGTACAGTTTTGTACCTACCATAAATGTAGATGTCCGAGAGGAATGCATCTGCAGTCAGGATTACCCACCCTCCTTCCCTCTGAGGTACTCCTAGGGTATTTGCCAATCTTCAGCTAGCTTGGGGGGGATCTATTATGGTGTATTTGTTTGTATATATGTACATACATGCTTATTTTGTGTGTTTGCTCTCTACTATTTGGAAACTTTGGCATTTATCCAAATTTAGCCATCAAGAGGGCACCTGGCATCTGGGGCAAGAAACACTGAGGAAAATGGCGTCGGCTGATGCCTTTATACCCGAATAACTGCCGCGATGACGTCGGGTGAAGTGCGACACCAGCCGAAGCCAGACCCAGACTTTGGAATCCGGCCGACCGAAGGGCTGCCTGACGACAGGACAACCCATTTGTAAAGACTGCAGATGCATTCCTCTCGGACATCTACATTTATGGTAGGTACAAAACTGTACTTTTTGTGCTTTATTTAATCAGCGCACTATCCGTCGTCTGTACTTTTTTGCCTCTAAATATTTTGGTTCTCTGTTTATTTATCCAGAAATGTCTGTTGGCCATTAGACTACCGGGATTCCGAAAAAACGCAAAGATAAAGACAGGCTGCTGAGGTCCAAAACTGCCGGCAACGCTTCTCCTAAGCCAGTCGCCAGTTCGCCTGTACTCAGGCACTTTTGCAGCCCCTGATGCCCGCTACTTCTGATTCGCAGGCCTCTACTGAGACCCATTCATGCCACGAGAGGCTTCACCTATGGAACTATGATGTCTCTACCTTGGATAGGTCTGGAGCCGCTGTGTAGGCACCGGCTTCTGAGGGTGTATTCAGGCCTACAGACTTGAATATTAAATAGACTGCACCTTCATTACTAAGGCCTAAATCTCGGTCTTAAAAAAAAAAAAAAAAAGACTATGCCCAGGCCACATTTTCAGGCCCCTTTGTGTAAAAAAACATATTTATCAAAATGGCTGACTATCTAGTTACTCTAATCAGGGGTAGTCAACCCCCCCAAGATGCCTGGGGCTGAGCTTTATTATGAATATTCTGATCAGGTTTCTGTTTGTTCCGATTCTTCTAATGACATGGATTTGTCCATACCTACTTATGAGGATTCTGATGCAGAGGATTCCATTCCCTCTGCTTCCCCTCCTGAGGATTTTTCTTTTGGGGAAACCTTGCATACCTTAAGGGAGCATTTCCACTGGTAAAGTCAGGAATTTTCTGATCTCAAAAAAGAGGCTTGGGGATTTCCTTCTACCTCAGCATAGGCCCTTGGCTATACCTCCCTGTACTAGACATTATTGATGTGTTTTCGGAATCCAGTATGGCCCCTGATTCCCTGCCTCCAACTCCTAGTAAACCTGACAGATACTACAGGGTTCCGGAGTCCCACCAGTTCTTTTCAAAAATCCTGTTGCAGATCCAGAAACCATTTCTTAGGGGCCCAAGAGCATTAAGGCTTCTACTGCTAAAAATCCTACCCCTTCTGATAGAGACTCCAGGGTGCTGGATAGATGGGGTAAGAAGGTTTATACTTCTGCAGCCTTGTCAATCAGGGCTTTAAATTGCCAATTTCATATGTTAAAATATCAACAGCATATTATTGCACTGCTTAAATAGAAAAATGATTATTCCTGACTGTGGAAAATAAAGATTTTACAGGATTTATTGCATTCTGCTGAACAAGTTGGAAAACCAACTTTGCAATGTGGTTTTGATTCCTTAGAGGCCTCCTGCAGGGCTGCTGTACTGGGTCTGTGCTTAGAAGGCATGCTTGGGTTAAGGTGCAATCTTTGCCTGATCATGTTAAAGCAAAATTGTTGGATGCTCCTTTAAATCAGGACCGTCTATTTGGCAATAAGGCTGAAGAAGTTCTAAAAAAGATGGAAGATAAAGCTAAATTTATGCAAACTGTTAAAGATTTCTTGCAAGTGCAACCTCCAAGATTTAGTAGGCACTGGCCTACTAAGAACTGGTCTTTTCCAGCTCCTTCCAGATCCCCTCAAGCCAAACCCAGACACACCAAAAGCACCAGGTTTCAGTCCCAGGGGACTCCGAACTAAGCAATGGGGGGCCTCCACTTCCAAATCTGGAAATAACAAGACACTCCCTATGGTAAACAGTCTCAATGACTTCCTTTTAAAATTAGAAAAAAAGGTAACAAGCAGATAACGATAGGACAAACTCGCCACCACGGAGACCAGTTCAGGAAACCTTTAATGTAATCCAAACGCCAAACAATCCAGAAAAATAAAATGAACGCCTTAGTACAAAAAAATCACAGCCTGCGTTTTCGTCAACTTCTCCGACTTCATAAGAATAACCAGTACTTCAATTAAAAGTGCTTTTATGTAGTCTCAACCTTCAGTTAATTGCTCATTAAATGGAATCAATTAAGATTTAAAAAAGTAGTGCAAAATTGTTCTAAAACTGCCTTACCCTCCATAACACTTTAAATACATTTTTGCCACACAATATATCATTCCTAAAAACTTTAAATATTTATGAATGTTAAAAACTGCAATAATATTTTTATAAATATTCTAATAAATAAATTGTATACTTAAAAATATATATAATTCATGAAAAGTATAAATACATGTGAATAGAAGAACCTGCAGTTTGCTGCCATAAGATATGTATTAAAACAATTAAACACTCTCAGATGAAATTCATATGTAAAGTACATTGCAAAAAGACTCGTATTAAAATTCAAATAATTCCATGAATATGATGCACATTCATGATGTAAAAGTGCAAATATAAGAGACTTATCTGAAATACATATTTTCTTCTCATGATTCCAGGTAAAGGAGACTATGGCGGCCTCTGGTGGCAAGAGTAGATAATAACATTCCTACAACTTGGCAGCTCTTAATTTTAACAAAGGTAATATAGTTATGTTATTTTGCCCTGGATATTTATCAGCATTCAACGCTACTTGCCACCAAAGCTCCCTATACTCAATTCTAGTCTCCCAAGGTCCCCCGGATATCTGGTTGAATGTGCTCTATAATCAGAAACTTGAATTTATATTCCTTGCATATTTTGCTGTGCTTATATAAAGCATTACTTTCTTTCTTAGTGGAAATTTCGTAAATGTGCTCATAAATCCTTTTTCTTAAAAGTCCTTCAGATTTACCAACATACAACAAGCCACACTTTTCGCAAAAGGCAAGGTACACTATCCCTTTGGTGTTACAGTTAAAATATTCCGGACGACTTATTTTATTCCTACTTGGGATATAATACCCTTCCCCATTTATTACACAACTGCATTGGCCGCAATGCCCACATTTATAGGTTCCCTTCTTGTTGTTATTTCGGTTATTGGAAGTCTTCTTACTTTCCAAAATATTGCCCATACTTCTGGAATTCCTATAAATTACTTTCTTAGGAATATTATCAGAAAATGCTAGAAACCTGTCCCATTCTTTAAGAAATATTTTGCTAATTCCACTGTTTATACCATTATATTCCAGAACCAAGGCCTGTGAAAAGTCCTCTGACTTTTTACTATTACTACTTGTTAGTCCATTACCAAAGGTGGAGTTGGATGTTCCTCCATTTCCATGCCCTTTATATATAGGTTCAAATCTGCTCTTCCTTCCTTCTTCCACTTCTATCCTTATTTGCTCCACAAACTCATTGGGGTAGCCTCTCTCTTTAAACATCTTTTCTAATTCACATTCATTTTTGAAGTCCTGCTCCAAACTTGTCGTGCGGCTGCCCCTGACAAATTGTCCCTTGACAATACTTTTTTTTACAATGTTTTGGGTGGGCACTTTGGAAATGCAAGAAGGAATTGCAATATGTGGGCTTCCTATAAACTCTGGATTCATAATGTCCTTCTCCCTTATAAAATTCAACGTCCAGGTATACTAAACTAACATCTGAAACATGATGTGTGAAACTCAAAAAACTTGTGGTTAGATTCAAATATTCTAAAAACTCAGAATCTGTCTCTCCCAGCCGTCCAAAGAATAACTATATTGTCCAAAAACCTCCTATACGTGGTGGCGAGTTTGTCATATCGTTATCTGCTTGTTACTTTTTTCGGAGTTTATTTGCAGTTCCTAATTTTCCTTTTAAAATTACCAAACACTTACCTTTTAGCAGCCCCTTTGGGGGGGGTGGGGGGGGGATTGCTCTTCATGCAAAGAACTGGGAACTCATAACCCAGGGCAAATGGGTTTTAAATAGTGTCCCAGGGATACAGATTTCATTTCCACACGTTGCCAACACCAAACTGGTGGCCAGACTTGCCCCCAAATCAGTGGGCAGAGGCCCAAAAACAAGTACTTTCCCTCTTAAACATGGGGGCTATTCAGCCAGTACCAGAAGAGGAAAAGGGACAAGGTTTCTATTCCAGGCTCTTTCTGGTACCCAGAAAAGACAGATCATGGTGTCCAGTTCTGGACCCGTCTATTCTAAACACCTTTCTGGACATTCCAAAATTCAAGATGCTGACTCTTCAGTTACTTCCTGTGCTAGGCAAAGTTGCCTGGTTGGCAACTCTAGATTTAAAAGAAGCATACCTGCACATCCCAATCAGGTAATCTTGCAGAAGATGTCTACACTAACTTGCATTATCAGTTCTCTGCACTGCCATTTGGCTTGTCTACTGCGCCCAGGGTATTCACAAAGTGCCTGGCTCCAGTTATTGCATTTTGCAGGCAAAGAAATATTCAGATATATCCATACCTGGACGATTGTCTAATTCAGGCAGAAAACCTGGGCATACTTCTACATCATCTGGTGTTTGTAAAAAGGGTTTTAACTTGTCTGGGCTACACCTTAAATGAAAAGAAATCACAACTGGTACCCTCTCGGCAGAGTACATTCCTGGGTGCAAGTTTGAATACAACTGCCAAGATGGCTTTCCTCACGCCAAAGAAGCAAATTCATTTGGTAACTTACTTCAAACATTTGGCCACAAAAACCCTCCTATCTGCAAGACAAATACTGCAAGCCTTGGGGTTCATGGCCTCCTGCATTCTTCTAATTCCATATGCAAGACTGCATATGAGGAAACTACAGTGGTACTTAAGTCTATGGAGTCAACATTGTCACAGCCTGGAAACTGATTCCTATCATACCTTGCCTATGCCTGGAATTCATATGGTAGGCAAGGCCTGCCACTAAAACAAGAGACTGCCATTCACACTACCCCCTGCCACCCAAACCCTAACTACAGATGCATCAGACTATGCATGGGGCTCACCTGGCAGGGAAGTGCATTCAGGGCAAATGGAACCCAAATCAAATGCACCTACATATCGATCAAAAAGAAATGTTAGCTGTACAGAATGCTCTGACAGCCTTAAAGGACTGCATTCATCCAGGACAACTAATGGTAACGACGGGCAAAACTCAGTTATGTTGTACATAAACAAGCAGGGGGGGTACACATTCTTACCCCCTATGCAGACTAACCATGGCATTGTGGAACACAGCCTTGAGCTACCAAGTGTACCTACAAGCTCAATTCCTGCCAGGAAAATTGAATACACTGGCAGACAGACTAAGCAGACATCTCATAGACCCACACGAGTGGAAACTGGCACCATGGATTTTCAACATGGTGACAAGCAAATGGGGAGCCCAGACATAGATCTATTTGCCTTCCCCCAGAACTACCAGTTGGACAAGTTTTGCAGAAGGACTCCCAACAAAGAAGCCTGGAAAGTGGATGCTCTTTCGTTCAGCTGGAAAAACCTATCCGTCTACGCATTTCCCCCTCTGCCTCTGCTCTCCAAAGTTCTGCTAAATGTCAAACAGGACGAACCAAGAATGATTTTGATTGCTCCAGACTGGCCATGCCAACACTGGTACCCACTTCTGCACAGTATGTCGCAGATATCTCCATGACACCTGCCTCACCCCTTCCTTGTTGTCTCAGCAGGAGAACCAAATTCTGCACCCTCAGCTTCCAACATTGAACCTTGCAGCCTGGCTAATCACTTAAATTCACCCTTATCCCTCAGCAGACCTGTGATGGATGTTATCTTGGAGGCAGGGAGACCTAGCACTAGAAAATCTTATGCTGACAAATGGAAAAGATTCTGTGCTGACAAATGGAAAAGATTCTGTGCTGACAAATGGAAAAGATTCTGTGCCTGGAACCAATCTTTAGGGATGAGCACAGCAGCGCCCAATTTACCTCCGATTTTGCAATACTTAACTGAGATGCTTCACAATGGCCTGTATTTTTCCTCTATTAAAATCCACGCTTCCGCTGTTTCAGCTCACTGTGACAAAGAACTACCCCTCTTCTCTCATCCCCTGCTCAAGCAGCATCTGAGGGGCAAAGAACTTGAGACCACCCAGGAGATCTCCTACCCCTGCCTGGGACCTTAACTTTGTTTTGGAGAAGCTCACTCTAGGCTGCTACTGCAGACTTAAAATTTCTTTCTTGGAAAACAGCCTTCCTTTTAGCAATCACTTCAGTTAGAAGGATGCCTGAATTACAGGCCCTTATGGCAGTGGAGCCTTTCATCATCTTTCATGTGAGCAGGGTATCTCTGAGGACCATTCCATCCTTCATGCCCAAGTCTGGCTCTTAATCAGTCCATTCATTTGCCAACCTTCTTTCCTAATCCACAGAACAAAGGGGAACGGATTCTGCATTCCTTGGATGTGCACAGACCATTTAGATTCTACTTGGACAGGACTAAGTCTGAAATATCTGAACAATTGCTGGTAGCATTTGCTGCATGGGCAGAGGGGAAGGCTATTTCAAAACGAACCATTTCTAAATGGATAAGCCATTGCATTCACTTCTGCTATATAAGCACCATGGGAACCTATCCCCCAGGGGATCAGATCTCACTCCACCAGGGCTGCATCTACTTCTGCAGCTTTTCTCAGAGGTGTTCCTACCAGGGATATTGTAGAAGCTGCTACCTGGATTTCTGTACATACTTTCATCAAGCTGGTTTTTCCACTGCTGTCTTGCAGGGCCTTATAGCTGGTCCTAATGCTGTATAAACTCCTCTTCCCAACCATAGCTTTGGGAATCTACCCAAATGTAATGACTGCAACAGTGAAACACTAAGAACATAGTACAGTTGTGTACACTTACCATAAATGTAGATGTTAGTGTATTCGCTGTTGCAGTCCTGGTTACCCTCCCTCCAGCCCCCTACTTTCTCTAGCTATACCTCTACATGTTTTGTTTCACTGTTGCAGTCATTACATTTGGGTTATCCTACTGGCAGGTTGCCCTCAGTTGGCCTGAATTCCAAAGTCTTGGGTCCTGCGTCGGTTGCTGTCGCCTCTTCCCTGACGTCAGGTCGTATAAAAGATGCAGCCGATGCCATTTTATTTAGTCTTTCTTGCCGCGTGGTGCCCGAAGCAGAAGCAGTTTGCAAGTGTCAGTCAGCCGATTCCTGAGATTTTCCTGTTAGTTTCGGATCCGGAGTCTTCATTAAAAGCCAAGTACCCCATTGGGGAAACCTTTTTTCTTACTCCAGACTGATGTCAGAAAAAGTTAATTGTATTTCTTGTGGGAAGCAAATACCTCATAAGGACTTTCATTTTTATTGTATTCCTTGCCTATGCCCTGACCACGACGCTGCTAGTTGTCGGTTTTGTGCTAGATTTAACCAACGCACTATTAAGCACCGGTACGATTTTGCATTAAGCTATTTTGGGCGAAGATTTAATTATGCAATGTCGTCTGATAGCCATCTGACTACCGGAGTTCACAAAACACAAAAATAAAAAGAGAACAGAGGCCCAAAACCGACGTGGAGTCGGGCAGGCTACTGGAAACTCGAGGTATTGGAGCCTCGGAGATAATTCCCTCAGATGGGTCCAGAGCCGCTGAGCAGGCATCGGCTTCTGAGGGTGTATTCAGACACAAACAACTGTATTATTAAACAGGCTTCAAAGACAAAGGCTAAAACACCTTTAGAGGCAAAGAAAGTTCACCAGCCACAAGGACAGGACTCCTGCCCAAAAAACAGATGCTCAAAATGTCCGAAGACTTAATTACCTTGATCAGGGGGTTCCCATCCCCCTCCTAAGAGGCCTAGGCAAGAGACAGATTATGAATCTTTTAAGATCAGGTTTCCATTTCTTCTGATCAGGAATATTCTCTTCCCCCCATGAGGATTCTGATGCTGAAGAGTCAATTCCTTCAGCTTCTCCTCCTGAGGACTACTCTTTTGGGGAAACCTTGCATACCATGAGGGAACATTTCCACTGGGAGAGCCAAGATTTTTCAGAATCTAAGAAAAGGCTCAGACTTCCTACTACTACCTCAACACAGGCCTCTAGCTATTCCACCTGTGTTAGACATTGTAGATAATGTGTTCTCTGAGTCTAGTCTGACCCCTGGCTCTACCTCCAGCTCCTGTTAAGCCAGACAAATACTATAGGGTCCCTGACTCTCATACATTCCTTTTCAAAAACCCTTCTGCAGACCCAGAAGCTATTTCACAGGGTCCGAAAGGGGTCAAGACTTCTACTGCAAAAAAACCTACCTCTCTGACAGGGATTCTACAGCATTGGATAGATGGGGAAAAAAGATTTACACATCTGCTACTTTGGCTATAAGGACTTTAAATTGTCAGTTTCATATGCTCAGATATCCGCAATATATCATGACACTGCTTAAACAGAAAATGATGGCAAATTCTGAATGTGCAGAAAACAAAGAAATGCAGGATTTATTGCATGCAGCTGAACAAGTTGGAAAGCATACTTTGCAATGTGGGTTCGACTCTCTGGAGGCCTCCTGCAGGGCCGCTGTTACGGGTTCTGTCGTTAGGAGACATGCTTGGTTAAAGGAACAAAATCTGCCTGACCATGTTAAAGCAAAATTATTAGATGCTCCTTTACAACATACCACCTTGTTTGGTGTTGAGGCAGAAGAGGTGTTAACGAAAATGGAGGACAAAGCTAAATCTATGCAAAAGGTCAAGGATTTCTTACAGGTACAGCCACCTAGATTTAGCAGACACTGGCCTACAAAGAATTGGTCCTTTCCAGTCTCAGACCTCAAAGGGGCAGATCAGATGCCCTCGAGGCAGATCACAGCCGCAAGGTTCCTACAGGTCTAAGCAGTGGAGTGCCTCTACCTCCAAAGGTGGACAAGACAAATCATACCTCCAAAGGTGGAGAAGACAAATCACAACCATACAGGAAACAGTCCCAATGACTTCCCCCTGCCTGCACCAAGCACTTATCTTCTGGCAGCACCCTTAGGGGGAAAACTAGCCCTTTTTTTTTCTCAAAATTGGCACATTATAACCCAGGACAAATGGGTTCTAGACAGCGTCACAAGGCTACAAGTTTCATTTCCATACCCTACCAAGAGCAAACGGTTGGCCAGACCTGCCAAAAAATCAATGGGCAGAGGCTCAAAAACAAGTCGCAGCTCTCATGGACATGAGGGCAATTCAACAAGTGCCACAGCAAGAGCAGGGACAAGGATTTTACTCAAGACTGTTCTTGGTACCCAGAAAGGACAAAGCATGGAGACAGATGTTGGACCTATCTATTCTGAACACTTTTTTTCCTGGTTATACCAAAATTCAAGATGTTGACCTTACAGCAGCTTCTGCCCATGCTGGGCAGCAAGGCTTGGCTCGTGACTTTAGACCTAAGAGGCATATCTGCATGTCCCAATCAGACAGTCGTGCAGAAGATACCTCAGATTCAAGGCTGGCTCAAAGCATTACCAATTCTCTGCACTGCCCTTTGTGAAGACCCTGGGCGCAGTAGATAAGCCAAAGTGCCTGGCACCAGTAATTGCTTACTGCAGACGAAGAGGAATACAAATATATCCTTACTTGGACGACTGCCTCATACAAGCAGAGAACAAGGATATTCTACTACAGCATTCGACTTTTGTGATAAGACTTTTAACATGCCTAGGGTACACAGTCAAAAATTAAATCAAAACTAGTACCCTCTCAAGAGAATTCCTGGGTGCAAGCTTAAATACAGCTGCCCAGATGGCTTATCTCTCACTCCAGACAAAGGCAACTGACTACCTATTTCAAGGACATGGCAACAAAGGCCCAGTTTTCTGCAAGAAAAATTCTGCAGGCTTTGGGCTTCATTTCATCCTGCATCTTACTAATTCCATATGCAGGACTGCATTTGAGGAAAATTCAATGGTACCTAAAGTATCTGGACACAGCATTGCCACAGTCTGGAAACAATGATTATTCTAATACCCTGCCTGCAACAAGAATTTCGATGGTGGGCAAAGGCTTGCACCAAAACAAGGGACAGCCATTTTCACTACCCCCAGCCAGGCAGAGCCGAATGACTGATGCATCTGATTATGCCTGGGGAGCACACATGGCAGGAAGAGGCGTTCAGGGTACTTGGTCCACAAACCAAAAGCATCTACATATCAGTCAAAAAGAGATGCTAGCTGTTCAAAATGCCCTGACAGCCTTCAAGGACCTACTTCATCTGGGACAACTACTGATAAAGACAGACAGCACCACGGTCATGTGGTACATACAAGCAGGGGGGAACTCATTCTTACCCCCTATGCAGACTGGCCATGGCTTTATGGGACACAGCATTGACTTACCAAGTTCATCTGCTGGCACAATTCCTGCCAGGAAAGGAAAATACTCTGGCAGACAAACTAAGCAGAAACCTCATGGATCCCCACGAGTGGCACCTGGATCCACAAGTCTTCAGCAGGATAACAATGGAATGGGGACGCCCGGACATAGATCTGTTTGCCTCCCCTCAAAACAATCAACTAAGAAAATTCTGCACAAGGACTTATCACAGACCAGCTTGGAAAGTGGACGCCTTATCTTTCAACTGGACAAACCTATCAGTATATGCCTTTCCTCCACTACCTCTCCTCCCCAAAGTACTCCTAAAGGTCAGGCAGGAGAAACCAAAAATGATTCTGATTGCCCCAGACTGGCCACGCCAGTACTTGTGTCCGATCTTAAGGAACTTGTCTCATTGCCCAGCCTGGACCTTACCTCAAATACCTCATCTACTGTCTCAACAATCAGATTCTGCACAGCCAACTCAGGACCCTAAACCTGTCAGCATGGTGGATAATGTAGCCATACAAACCACACCACTCAGTAAAGCTGTGATAGATGTCATTTTAGAAGCCAGAAGGCCTAGTACTAGAAAATCCTATGCTGGGAAATGGAAGAGATTTTGCGCCTGGAACCAAGCTCAAGGAACTGATGCAGCTGTCCCAAATATTCCTCAGATTGTCCAGCATCTCAGTTAAATACTACAAAAAGGCCTATCTTTTTCATCAGTTAAAATCCATGCCTCTGCCATTTCGGCTCATTACAGTACAGAGCCATCACTCTTTTTTTTCTCTCATCCTTTTATTAAGGCAGTACCTCAGAGGAGCCAAAAACTTAAGGCCTCCGGGAGAACACCAACACCTGTATGGGACCTCAATTATGTCTTGGAAAAACTCACCTTGCCTCCTTTTGAGCCAGCTGCTACTGCGGACATAAAATTCTTATCTTGGAAAACAGCTCTGCTCCTAGCAATAAGTTCTGCAAGACTAGTATCAGAGCTACAGGCTCTCATGGCTGTGGAACCCTTTATCATTTTCTATCCAGACAGGGTCTCTCTGAGAACAAACCCTACATTTATGCCTAAGGTGGTATCCAGTGTAGCCCTTAACCAAACAATTAATTTGCCAACTTTTTATCCAAATCCGCAGAACAAGGGGGAGAAAATTCTGCATTCTTTGGACGTACACAGACAACTTGGATTCTACTTGGACAAAACTAAAGTTTTCAGAAAGACAGAGCAATTACAAGTGGCATATGCCACTGCATCACAAGGAAAGGCTAACTTAGATTCTACTTGGACAAAACTAAAGATGTTAAGTTGTCAATCTCGCCTTCATTCTTGCTGGATGGGTTCGGAGCCGATCCTCGGCTCCAACTCGGCCACTTACTAAAGCTCGAGAGCTAATTTTACCGGCTCGAGGCAAACCTATATCCCATGATGCTAGGCGATAACTCCCCAGATCTCGTTTGCCGCTTTAAACTGCGAGTGCGTTTTACCGGCTCCTGGTAAGTCTTTTGAATACTTAGTTTTCAGTCGCCCTTTTTGGTTAGTTTTCCACCCAATTGTTTTTTAGTCGTTAACGGCTACTTTTAATCCTATTCCCGTTAATACTTTCCCTTTTCTCCCCTTGTACCCCCCCCACTCTTTAGGTTAGGCCTTAAGCCTGCCCCTTTCCTAATTATTCTTGGGGATCCTGTGGAGTATTTGGGTGTGTCAGTATCCCACTTATTAATATTTTTATTGTTTTTGTGTGTGTGTGTGTGTGTGTGTGTGTGTGTGTGTGTGTGTGTGTGTGTGTGTGTTTCCTTTTCCTTTTGTGCTCCCTCGACACTTATGTCGAAGGAACCAAAAGAAACTAAGGTCTCAGGCTTTAAGAAGTGTGACTCGTGCTGTCAGAAAATGTCTGACAGACGGTCACACTTCTTGTGTTTACTGCCTGGGACCCCTGCACCTGCAGGACTCTTGCTCTGTGTGTCACGCGTTCAGTCCAAGAGTCCTGCAGGAGCGCAGGAACAAACTAATTTTGAGGGGCTTGTTGAAGCCCGAGGGCTCCCCGACTAAGTCTGCGTCAGGGAGGCCTTCGAAACCAGCAAAACCGTTGGCTCAGAGTACCAAGCCTTCGGCTGCTGGCTCTTTGTCTGTGCCTAGATCGGCTCCGGCTGGAGCCGATCCCTCAGTCATAGATTCCTGTCTCGGCCCCACTCGGTGCCGACACCTCTAAATCCATGCATTCATGGTCTGCTCCGGCTGGAGCTAACGTGTCTTCGGCTCCATCCATATCTAAGAAGAGGTCAAGATCCCCTTCGTTGGAGTCCATCCATTCGGCTCTGAGATCCCCCCTGCTCTCGGAGCGGAGCCATCGGAGCCGATCTTCTCGGTTGTCCAGGCTTTCAGCTTTCAGACCACGACCTTGAGAGAGTGGTAAGTAGGCTGTTAAAGTCTCCGGCATTGGCCCAAATGGTCTGTAGCCCGTCTCATCAGACGGTAGCTATTACGACTCCACCTATTTTTCCTCTTTCGACTCTCCCTCAGAGTTTGGAGCCGGAGCTCCTCGGAGCCATAACTGTTGTGGCGTCTGAGCCGATACCTCCCCCTTTGGCTCCTTCGTCTTCCGCTCTGACCTCCTCCTTGATGCCTTCATTGGAGGGATCCGGGCACCTGGTCTCTCTCTCGTTGGCTCCGAGGAGGAGAGTGGCATCGGACCATTGTCCGACCCGTTCTCCCTCTCGGAGCGTCGGCGCTGGTGAGCTTGGCCCCGACATCGGCCTCTGAGCCTTCCCTGTCTGTGCGGCCTGGGGTTCCCACCTCTTTGGAGCGGGAGCCCTCTGTCCTTTCTGATAGGGGAGCCTTCGAGGTGATGAGGAGTGTACTAGCCTCAGGGCATAGTCAACAGTCAGCTCCATCAGCTCCTCCCACTACAGTGCCTGCTGATGTCTCTTCCCACTCTCTTGCTCCCGGACCCAGAGATCCAACGCCTCAGGTTTCCCCACTGGGAATATCTTCCTCTTCCGAGGCTTCTCCTGACCTGTCAGCGGAGCCTCCGCTTAAGAGGACATGTAAGAGGAAGCATGTGGACTCCCCTGAGTCCATTACATCTGATACTGACTTGGATGAGTCGGAGGGATCCCCAAGGTCCCCCTCTGAGGATGTCTTTCTCAGACCTCCTAGAAATCCTAAAGCAGAGGGGGAACTGGTCTTCCCTTAATCCTTCTGAGGACGAGTCTGTGTACCTGGAGGCATTTGGTTCTCGACCCTCCACCTCCTGGGGGTCTCCGCCTTTCGACCCCCTTATGGAAGTAGTGGCTCGGAAGGCGTGGTCGGCCCCGGATTCGGTGGAACCTACCCCTCGGAGGCCATCTAAATTCATCACTGCACCAGTTGACAAACAATTCTTAACAAAAGGTGTACCGGCAGATGCCATGGTGGTGGCTGCAGCCACAAAGAAGGAACTAGCTGATCCTTCAGTACCTATCCATCCTCCTAATAAGGATTCTAGGACCATGGATAGGTACGGTAAGCGGATGTTTTCTTCAGCGACCTTTGCCATGCGGTCGCTGAATTATTTGTGTCACTTCACCCGCCTTCAGAGAGAGATTCTCAAAGAGTTGGGAGAAGTCTTACAGGATCCGTCAGCTGCTGGGTCCCGGGATAAAATCAACTCACAGCTTGGAACCCTAAACTCGATTGTTAACTCTTCCGTGCGTCTCATTTCATATGCAGCCGATGGAGCGAGTAGGGCCGCGGGCACAGGAGTGGCCTTAAGGCGTCACCCCTGGATGCTGCTTTGTAATTTTGCGGACCCTTTCAAGGCATCCTTCACAAATTCCCCTTTTGATGGTTCGGCTTTGTTCGGACCTCAAGTGAAAGACACCTTTACCAGATGCGAACAAGATGGCAAGACTCTTTCTGCCGTAGGAGTCAGTTTCTCCACCCCTTCAAGACCATACCCTAAGGGTCAGAAAGGTGGGACAATGTGGTTCCGCAAATCTCAAGGAGTCACGCCTGATGCAAGAGGTCAGTTTACCCCCAGAGGCAGAGGGGCTAACAACAACAGACGCCGTCCTAGGGGCAAAGGGGTCCGCAGAACCAGGGTAGCAGGGAGCCTCTCTCTGTCAAACCCTTCCAGCATCCCTGAGATGTTGCCCGATTGTCCACCTTCGGAGGCAGTCGGGGGAAGATTGTCGCTGTACCCAAAAGCCTGGCTTTCCCTTACTCAAGACAAATGGGTACAGTCGATCATATCCGAGGGTTACAAAATTCCCTTTATCCAAACCCCAGTTCAGCAAAAGGGAACCCTTCCAGACGTTCGACCCAGTCTAAGGGAACTAGCAGTACCAGAGATATCAAAACTGCTAGCAAAAAGCTATCCAGCCAGTCCCAGCAGACCAAGTAGGATCCGGAATCTACTCCAGGTTCTTTTTGGTACCGAAAAAAGACAGGGGACTGGAGACCAATATTAGATCTCAGCAAACTAAACAAGTTTGTAAAGAGAACAAGATTCCAGATGGTCACGCTACAGTCCATTCTACCCTTTCTGGGCAAGGACAATTGGATGTGCTCTGTGGACCTTCAGGGTGCGTACTATCACATCAAAATTCACAGGCGCTCCAGAAGGTTTCTCCGCTTTCGGCTGGGGGCCAGTCACTACCAATTCAGGGCCCTGCCCTTTGGTCTCACTACAGCCCCCAGTGTGTTCACCAAATGTATGGCAACGGTTACGGCTCACCTGAGACTGCAAGGATTCCAGGTGTTTCCATATCTAGACGACTGGCTCCTTACTGCCACCACCAGGCATCAACTTCTCCAAGCCAGAGCTTACACCATTCACATTTGCAGAGGGCTAGAAATCTCTCTAAATTTCGAAAAGTCTGCCTTGTCGCCTTGTCAGTCTATTACCTTTATAGGGCGCCAACTTGGACACCGTGCAACTTTCAGCAAAGTTAACAGATCAAAGGGTCTTGGATATTCAAAACCATGTCCATGTTCTTCAGAGCGACAAAATTCAGGCCAGGTTTGTCCTGAAAGTATTGGGTCTTATGGCGGCCGCCATAACACTTCCTCTTGCACGTTTTTACATGCGTCTTCTACAGTGGATGCTTTTCGCCCAATGGTCCTCGACTCCCTATGCACCACAAGATCATGATAACCCCAACTTGCAAAAGTCATCTGTCCTGGTGGATATTGTCCCCTCAAGTCCATGAAGGCAGACCCTTTGTTCCTCCTTCCCCGGTCGCCACGGTTACATCGGACGCCTCCCTGATCGGGTGGGGGTGGGGGCATTTTCAGGGCAGGATGGTCCATGGCACTTGGCAACCTTTCGAACGCCACCTGCACATAAATGTCCTAGAGATGAGAGCAGTGCTTTTAACGTTGCAAGCCCTCCACGACTCTCTTCCCCTGGGAACTATTGCAATCCAAACGGACAATATGTCCGTAGTGTGGTATATCAACAAGCAAGGTGGAACCAAGTCCTATCCCGTGTATCGAGAGGCGCTCGGACTTTGGCAATGGGCAATCTCCTCTCAGCGGTTTCTGATAGCAACGCATATCCCCGGGAAGTCCAACATCATAGCGGGCAGGTTGAGCAGAGCTATAGTCATGCCACACGAGTGGCCTTTCAAACAATCTGTGGTGGAAGAGATTTTTCAGAAGTGGGGCCTTCCTTGCTGCAATCTTTTTGCTACACCCCAAAACAGCAAATGCCCCGACTTCTTCACCCTCTTCCCCCTTCCAGGCCATCCCCTCAGAGACGCTCTAGTCCAAGATTGGCCTCGGGGACTTCTCTGTGCCTTTCCACCCTTTCCTCTAATCCCACAAGTAATTCAGAAAGCAACAGCCTTGAGAGCCAAGTTGATTCTCATTGCCCCTTATTGGCCTCGACAGATATGGTTTCCGTGCCTACATAGTTATCTTTTGGTACAGCCTTGGCATCTGGACCCAGCTCCAGATCTGTTGACCCATCAGTCTGGGCAGCTGCACCAATCCCTACATTCTCTCAACCTCACTGCTTGGTTGCTCCACTTCCGTCTCTAGCCAGGCTTCCTATGATTTCTAATCCCGTCCGGGATATCATAGTAGCTTCCTTTAAATCTTCCACCAGAAGGATTTACAAAATGGAAACGTTTCTCCTTCTGGGCAAAGGCAAGGAATATAGATCCCTTTACTGCCCCATTTCATTCGGTCTTGGACTTCCTAGCCGAAATTTTTCATTCAGGGTCTTCCTCTACAGTAAAAGTTCAGTTGGCAGCCATATCGAATTTTCATATAGGCTTATCAGACCACAACATCATGTCCCATAAGCTTTGCAAAGCTTTCCTTAAAGGTGTATTTTTACTTAAGCCTCCGATCAAAGACCCTCCACCTCAGTGGGATCTTAATTTAGTCTTGACATCCTTGATTCTTCCCCCCCCTTTGAACCTGCGGTCTCCTGTTCATTGAAATTTCTTTCCTGGAAGACACTCTTCCTAGTCGCCATTACTTCTGCTAGGAGAGTATCTGAGCTTCACGCCCTCTGCATTCGTCCTCCCTACTTAATCTTCCATAAAGACAGAATTTCTCTAAGCACTAATCCATCCTTCTTACCCAAGGTGGCTTCGCAGACAAATTTAAATAAATCAATTGATCTCCCAGTTTTTTTCCCAAACTATACTAATAGAGCGGAGCAAAAGCTACATTATCTAGATGTTCATCGCCAGCACCGATACTATTTGGATAAAACCAAACAAATAAGGAAGTCTGAGCAACTGTTTTTATCTTATGCAGAAAATAAGGAAGGCCTTCCTGTATCTAAGGTAACCCTATCTAGGTGACTGTCTTCTGTGATTACATCTATTTATCAACTCAGAGGCAGAGAATTGACTTCTAAGCCAAAAGCCCATTCAACTAGAGCACTAGCTAGATCTATAGCTTTTCAAGCTAGACTACCAATAGACACTATCTGTGCGGCAGCCACATGGGCCTCTCCTCCTCATACCTTTGTTTCGCATTACAAATTGGACATGGCCTCCAGGGACAGAGCAAAATTTGGTTCCACCGTTCAAGAGTCTGTTCCAATGAGCCACCCAGGATGAAGGTGCTAGGGACGCGGTCCCATCCAGCAAGAATGAAGGCGAGATTGACAACTTAACATTGAGAAGTTATGTACCTAACATAACGTTCCATGTTAGTGGTCTTCTCTCGCCTTCTTTCTTGCGTCCCACCCACCATCCCCCTAGCCTGGACAGACCGAGAAGATCTTCCCTTCTTTGAAGGGTCCTTATATTCCCTTGTTTCACTATCTAGGTGTCCTAGGATAGCTATAGTGTAGATAACTATCTTTGAGGGTTTTTATCCTTCCTCCTCCTTTCCAGTTGGAGGATTTTTTATTGGCCTATGCTGGGTTTTCAGCTTCCAAACGAGATCTGGGGAGTTATCGCCTAGCATCATGGGATATAGGGTTGCCTCGAGCCGGTAAAATTAGCTCTCGAGCTTTAGTAAGTGGCCGAGTCGGAGCCGAGGATCGGCTCCAAACCCATCCAGCAAGAAAGAAGGCGAGAGAAGACAACTAACATGGAACGTTATGGTAGGTACATAACTTCTCATTTTCAGAAAGACAGAGCAATTACTAACAGAGCAATTACTAGTGGCATATGCCACTGCATCACAAGGAAAGGCTATCTCCAAGCAGACTATTTCAAAGTGGATAGGTCACTGCATTCGTTTCTGCTACTCGCAACATGGCAAACCAGTGCCTAAGGGCATTAGGCCACATTCAGCCAGAGCTGCAGCCACTTCTGCAGCCTTTCTCAAAGGAGTACCAACCAAAGACATTTTGGAGGCTGCTACTTGGAGTTCAGTGTATACCTTTACAAAACATTACAATCTGCCTCTTTACTAAATCCAGGGCAGGCTTTGCCACTGCAGTTCTGCAGGGCCTCATAGCCGTTCCTAATGCTGTTTAGCTCCAGCCCCCCAACCATAGCTTTGGGACTTAACCCAAATGTAATGACTGCAACAGTGAAACACGAACATAGTACAGTTGTGTACACTTACCATAAATGTAGATGTTCGAGTGTATTCACTGTTGCAGTCCAGGTTACCCACCCCCCTTATTTTTGCTGGAACTTATCTTTACTTCTCTAATCTATACAACCTAGATGGTGTATTTGCTTATAGAGGAAGGTAAAACTTATTTTGGTGCATGTATGTTTTATTTACCTACTTTTAGCAAACCCTTTTGGGGCCACCTGACATCTGGGGCGAGAAAAACTAAATAAAATGGCGTCGGCTGCATCTTTTATACTCCTGACGTCAGGGAAGAGGCGACGGCAACCGACACAGGACCCAAGACTTTGGAATTCAGGCCGACTGAGGGCAACCTGCCAGCAGTCTAACCCAAATGTAATGACTGCAACAGTGAATACACTCTGACATCTACATTTATGGTAAGTGTACACAACTGTACTTTTCTTTTACTATGCTTAAAAGCCTTTTTGGTGTATTTGCTTTTAGTTGGAGGTATATTTTTGTGTTTTTTAATTTTATTTGCTCCCCATTATGGGGGCACCTGACATCTGTGGCAAGAAAAACTGATGTAATGACGTTGGATGCATGTTTTATACCCCTGACGTCCTGGAAGAAGGGACAGCAACCGACGCAGGACCCAAGACTTTGTTAATCAGGCCGACTGAGGGCAACCTGCCAGCAGATTACCCAAATGTAATGACTGCAACAGTGAATACACTCTAACATCTGCATTTATGGTACGTGTCCACAACTGTAGTTTCTACCCCCTGGGTGAATTCCCCTGTGTTTGTGGACCTGGTCTCTGGAAGGAACCAGCCAATTTTTAAGAGACCAGAAAGAATTCTTGCACCTCCAAAAGACAGTTTAAACTGGAGTAAAGGAGTGCAGATTGATGGCATGGATGTTATGGCAGCAGTGAGAAAGGAACTAGTAGAACAGAATTCCTTTTTTTCACTCCCCACCCCCAACACAGTCTAGATCACTGGACAGGCTTGGGAAGTGTCTATGCTTTAGTGACCTTTGCTGTTAGGTCACTGAATTATTTGGTACATTTTACTACACTTGGAGAGATTCGATCAAGGAGCTTACCGAATCTCGTTTGGGGTCCATGTCTTCAGAGAAAGGGAATAGAATTTCCTTGCAGCTGGAAACCTTTTAATCTATCTGTTTCGGCCATGAGGTTAATCTTGCACTGTGCAAAAGGTACCTCATGGGTGGCAGTTTCAGACATCTCCAGTAGGAGACATGCCTGGCTGCGCTTGTGTGACTTTGCAGAACCATTTGTCTTCTTTCGTCAATGCACCCTTTAATGGAACCTCGCTTTTTCTCTCCAAGGTAAGAGAGCCACTCTTAGTGCAAACAAGAGGGGGAAGACCCTGATGTCCTTCAAGGATGCATCTGCAGTCCTTACAAATGGGTTGTCCTGTTGTCAGGCAGCCCTTCGGTCGGCCGGATTCCAAAGTCTGGGTCTGGCTTCGGCTGGTGTCGCACTTCACCTGACGTCATAGCTGCAGTTACTCTGGTATAAAGGCATCAGCCAACGCCATTTTCCTCAGTCTTTCTTGCCGCGTGGCGCCCGAAGCAGAAGCTGTTCGCAAGTGCCGGTCGGTCAGATCCAGAGATTACTACTACCGAATACTTCAACTACTACCAAAGACTTCTAAAAAGCGAAGTGCCCCGTTGGGGACTCTTTCTTGCCTCAGCCGATGTCAGAAAAAGTGAATAACTGTTTAACTTGTGGGAAACAAATACCTCATAAAGATTTCCACTCTTACTGCTTACCTTGTTTAGGCCCAGACCACGACGTAGCAGCTTGTCTAGCCTGTGCTTCTTTTAACCGACGGACGCTTAGACGTCGGTCGGAATTTGCTGAACAGTTTTTCGGCTCTGATTTTGCTTATATTATGCCGTCGGATCCTCCGACTTCACAAATACCCAAAAAACACAAGGAAAAGGACCGACACTCGCGGTCTGCGGTTTCGGCCGAAACCGCGGTTAAGCCAACCGCGAGTGTCTCTGTTTCGGCTGAAACCGAGCAAGCGGTTCTTCCTTCAGCCGAAAACATGCCTTCTACCAAGGCCTCTTCTAACCTGGTGGAATCGGCTTTGGAAATCCAACCTGCAGTTGCGGTTTCTCAGGAATTATCTGACACTAACCCCTTGGATATTTCAACCCCTGCACGTGGAGCTGCTAGGCCTCCTGCAGCCATGTCCATTAAGGCCTTTGCCAGGGCTAAAGCTACAAAATCTGTGCCTGTTAAGACTCCCCCTCACAGGCCCAGCTCCAGTTCCCAAATGCTTTCTCTAGCAGAGGATCTCATTTCTTTAATCCGGGGATCCCAACCTCATCCAGACGGGGCCTCTCACCCACCTCCAGAGAAGAGGCCTAGAGCAGAGCCCCCTGAGCCTGTTTCCACAGATGACACCTCTGATGATTCAGATAATACAGACCCTCCAGAGGCTCCTTTTTCTCCTTACGAAGACTCAGATGCTGAAGAGTCCATCCCTTCTGCCTCTCCACCTGAGGAATTTTCCTTTGGGCAAACCTTGCATGCCATGAGGGAACAATTTCAGTGGCAGGGCCAAGATTTTTCAGACTCCAGGAAAAGGCTTAGAACCTTCCTGCATTTACCACAACATAGGCCTTTAGCTATACCTCCAGTTCTTTCTGTTGTAGATGATGCATTTAATGATGCTTGTACTGCTCCTGATTCATTACCTCCAGCCCCTGCTAAGCCCGACAGATTCTACAGGGTCCCGGACACACATCACCATTTATACAAGGCTCCTTTTGCAGATCCCGAGACTATCTCCCAGGGGCCTAAGGCTGTAGCATCTACCTCTGCAAAAAATCCCCTCCCCTCTGAAAGGGAATCCAGGTCCTTAGAGAGATGGGGTAAAAAAGTTTACACTTCTGCTACACTGTCAGCTAGGGCCTTGAACTGTCAATTTCATATGATCCAATATCAAGAATTTATGCTAGACCAGTTAACTAAAAAACTGTCCTCTGATGAACCTTTAGATAAGAAGTATGTTCAGGAAATGGTACATAACATTCAACAAGTTAGTAACCATTCTTTAAAATGCGGCTATGATGCACTGGAGGCTTCCTTTAGATCAGCCATGACTGGCACAGTTATCAGAAGGCATGCATGGTTAAAAGAGCAGGCCTTACCGGATCATGTCAAATCAAAACTATTAGATGCTCCCATGGACGAGGTCAGTTTATTTGGATCTCCTGCACAACAGGTACTGAAGAAGATGGAAAAGAAGGCAAAATCTGTACAAACAAGTGAAAGATTTCTTACAGGTCCAACCTCAAAGGTTTAGCAGGAATTGGCCCTCCAAGAATTGGTCCTTTCCAGACTCCTCCAAAGCACAGAGAGGCAGGAATAGGCGTTCAAGAGGCAGAAACCAAACCAGGGTGCCTACAGGGGACGCCAATGGCAGGGCAACAACCAGCGAGGCACAGACGCAGCCACTACAACAGGACAATCACAGTGACTTGGCTCTGGCACCGCCTACCAGGGAACAACTGGAAGCACCCTTAGGCGGAAAGCTAGCTTTATTTTCAAAAAACTGGCATTACATCACAAGAGACAAGTGGATTTTGCAAACTATAGACCAAGGTTACAGGTTTCATTTCCATACTCTTCCAGGAAAGAGAGGAATGCCAAACCTACCACCAAATCAAAAGGCAGAAGCTCTAAAACAAGTACATCAGTTATTAAAAATAAGAGCTGTGGAAAAAGTACCATATATGGAGCAAGGAAAGGGCTTTTACTCCAGACTCTTTCTAGTACCAAGGAAAGAAAGCAAATGGAGACCAATCCTCGATCTGTCCGCTTTAAACACATTCCTCATTGTTCCAAAATTCAAAATGCTGACCCTACAGCAGCTTCTTCCCATGCTGGGCAAGGAGTCTTGGCTGGTTACTCTAGATCTCAAGGAGGCATTCCTGCACGTCCCCATACGACCAGATTGCAGAAGATACCTCAGATTTCTTGCAGGATCAGAGCATTATCAATTCTCAGCATTGCCCTTTGGCTTATCTACTGCGCCCAGAGTGTTCACGAAATGCCTGGCATAAGTAATCGCTCATTGCAGGCTTCAGGGAATCCAAATCTACCCTTACCTGGACGATTGCCTGATACAAGCGGACAACAAAAACAAGCTAGCAGAAGACTTGAAAAGAGTCATTTACCTTCTACAAGCCCTGGGATATACAGTCAATATACAAAAGTCAAGGCTGATACCATCCCAAAAGATAATCTTTTTGGGTGCAGAGCTGGACACATCCAAACAAATGGCATTCCTAACAGTAGAAAAACAGGAGCAACTCCCTCTCTATTTCATGGCATTAACAAAGCAAGACCATCTAACAGCAAGAAAAGTCCTACAGGCATTGGGCTTCATGGCATCCTGCATAATATTGGTCCCACATGCCAGGCTACACATGAGAAAGCTACAGTGGTACCTAAGGAATTTATGGTCTCAGCACAAGCACAGCCTAGAGACTCGCATCCCAATAATTTCATGCCTGAAGCAAGAATTCCACTGGTGGGCTCAGGCCTGTCAAGCAAACGAGGGATTGCCCTTCCACAGCGCTCAACCAAGCCAAATCATCACAACAGACGCCTCAGACCTCGGTTGGGGGGCCCACATGATGGACAAATGCACACAAGGTTTATGGACTCGAGCAACTGCATCTACACATAAACCTAAAGGAAATGCTGGCAGTAAAACTGGCAATTCAGGCTTTCAAACCATTTCTTCGCCAAGGCCAGTTGATAAGGACAAACACCACAGTTATGTGGTACATCAACAAGCAGGGAGGCACACATTCGTACCCTCTATGCCGGATGGCCCTGGACCTGTGGAATGTGGCACTGAGTTGCAACATTCAGTTACAAGCAATTTTTGTACCAGGAAAGGAAAACGCTCTAGCAGACATACTAAGCAGGACTACCACGGATGCCCACGAATGGATGCTGCATCCGGACATTTTCAAAACCATTACAAGAAAATGGGGTCTCCCAGAAATAGACTTATTTGCATCCCCACACAATCACCAATTGGAGAAATTCTGCACCAGGACGTACCATCCACTGGCATGGAAGGTGGACTCCCTATCCTTCAGTTGGAAAGATCTGACAGCATATGCATTCCCACCACTTCCTTTGATGCACAAGGTGCTATTGAAGATCAAAGAGGACCGTCCAAGGATCATTCTGATAGCTCCGGATTGGCCAAGGCAACATTGGTACCCATTACTGAGGAGCATGTCTCGGGAACAGATGTGGCACTTACCCCTAGTTCCCTTGCTGTTAACTCAGAACAACTACAACACCCTGCATCCAAACCTGAAAACTCTGCAGCTGACTGCCTGGAGCATTGCATAAGACAAATCAACCCAAATTTATCCCAAAGGGTTAAGGACATTATCTTGGAAGCTCGCAGACCTTCAACAAGGAAAACCTATTCAGCAAAATGGAAAAGATATCTCATTTGGAGCACTGCAAAAGGGGAAGATGTGTCACTGGTAAACATAGCCAACATCCTGGAATACTTGGCAGAGCTATTCCACAAAGGCCTGTCATACTCTTCCATTAAGATTCGTGCATCAGCTATTTCAGCAGAATACGACTTGGATCCTCCAGTCTTCTCACATCCTCTGCTCAGGCAGTTTCTGAGAGGAATTAAAAATGTAAAGCCTCCTAGGAAGCCACCATTACCTGCATGGGACTTGAACTTTGTGCTAGAAAAATTGACACTTCCTCCTTTCAAACCAGCAGCAACAGCAGAATTGCAATACTTATCATGGAAAACTGCTTTCCTGCTGGCAATCACTTCAGCAAGAAGGGTTTCTGAGCTACAGGCATTAATGGCAGTACAGCCCTTTCTGATCTTCCATCAAGATGGTGTCCATGAGAACAAATCCTACTTTTATGCCTAAGGTGGTATCCAGAGTGTCTTTGAATCAGGCTATCCACCTACCTACATTCTTCCCCAACCCACAGAACAGGGGAGAAAGACTGTTGCACACCTTGGATGTACACAGGCAATTACGCTACTACCTGGACAGGACCAAGAGCAATAGAAAAACTGACCAGCTTCTGGTAGCATATGCAACAGGAATAGAAGGGAAAGCAATTTCAAAACAGACAATATCTAAGTGGATAGGAAATTGCATTAGATTTTGTTACTCCTACCATGGAAAGAAAACTCCAGAAAACATCAGACCTCACTCTACAAGAGCTACAGCCACTACCACAGCTTTTCTACGAGGAGTGGCTACCAAAGACATTTTAGAGGCTGCTACTTGGAGCTCCGTGCATACATTTGCCAAGCATTATAATTTACCTTTATACTCTAGATCCCGAGCAGGGTTTGCCACTGCTGTTTTGCAAGGGATCTTATCTACACCATAATTCTATCTACCTCCTCCCCCAGTTTGGCTATGGTATTCTACCCATTTGTAAGGACTGCAGATGCATCCTTGAAGGACATAGTACAGTTTTGTACCTACCATAAATGTAGATGTCCGATAGGAATGAATCTGCAGTCAGGGTTACCCACCCTCCTTCCCCTCTGTGGTACTCCTAGGGTATTTGCCCCTCTTATAGCTAGCTGGGGGAATCTATTATGGTGTATTTGTTTGTATATATGTACATACATGCTTATCTTTTGTTTGTTCTCTAATATTTGGAATCATTGGCATTTATCCAAATTTAGTCCTCCTAAAGGGCACCTGGCATCTGGGGCAAGAAACACTGAGGAAAATGGCGTCGGCTGATGCCTTTATACCCGAGTAACTGTAGCTATGACGTCGGGTGAAGTGCGACACCAGCCGAAGCCAGACCCAGACTTTGGAATCCAGCCGACCGAAGGGCTGCCTGACGACAGGACAACCCATTTGTAAGGACTGCAGATGCATTCCTATCGGACATCTACATTTATGGTAGGTACAAAACTGTACTTTTGCTGTGGGTGTAAATTTTTCTACTCCTGAAAGGTCGTTCTCTAGTAACAATGAGGTGGTAGAAAGATGTGGTTTAAGAAATCCCGGGGTTCTTTCCAGGAGTCACATGGAGATGTTTCCCTAAAAGCAGGGGGGGGGGGCTCAAATGGAGGAAGCCACCCCGTGGCAGGGGTGGTTCACATAACCAGGGATCTATAGAATCTTTCAAATAGGTTCTACCAGAGCTTCTGAATGGAGGTCCGATTGTCCATCTCTGGAGGCAGTCTGGGTCATGTATCCCTGCAGCAGAGAGCCTGGCTGAATTCAGAAGAGATTTGTGGGTGCAGAGGATATCTTGATACTATCTTCAGTAATTCCAAAGAAAATCCTCATGTTCCACTCTCAGTTGGAGGGAAGCAGCTTCTCTAGAAATAAAATAAATAAATGGGGGGGGGGGCTACTAGAGTCATCCAAGAGGCCCCCAGCCCAGAGAGTATCCAGTACTTATTCAAGATATTTTTTGGTCCCTAAAAAGATAGTACTTGAGACCAGTTTTGCATCTCCACAGACTAAATCAGTCTGTTCAGTACAGAAAGTTCCGGATATTCACTTCAGCCCATTATCCCATTTCTGCACTGGGATGACTGGATGTGCTCGGTAGATCTGCAGGATGTGTACTATCATATAAAAATGAACAGGCATTCCAGAAGATACCCTAGGCTTCCGTCTGAGCTTGTCATTACCAGTTCAGAGCACTGCCCTTTTGGTCTCACCACAGCCCCCAGGGTGTTCACCAAGTTCGTGGTAGTCAACAGCTCACTTGGGACGGCTCTCATTCCAAGTGTTTCCCTATCTAGATGACTAGCTCCTGACTGCTCCACCCAGGCATTAGCTGATTCAGACAAGGGACTACTTGATCCAGCTGTGCTCCCATCTGGGAATATCTATCAATTTAAAACAAATCTCAACTCAGACTGTCTGGAGTTTCATCAGTGCTCACCTGAGTATTGTCACTTGAATAGCAACTCCAAGTCAAGAAGATAGTTCAGAATTCTTCCCTTCCAGCTAGACTGCTTCAAGCCTTGGAGTTCCATGGCAGCAGCAACCACCCTTGTTCACTGGCCAGGTTCCACATGAATCTTTTTCAAAGGGCCCTGGCCACTCAACCGTTATCCATGCCAGTCAAAAGCACTCAAGCATGCAAAAATTACTTTCTGTGGTGAAGCCTCTCTAGTCAGCTCTACAAAGGCCATCCTTTTACTCTCCCTCAGCCCAAGGCCATAGTGACCACGTCTCTCAGCTCAGGTGGGGCAAAATTTTTGGGGAAGGACAGTCCAAGGCACATGGTCCCCAAAGAGGTAAAAATGTATGTCAGTGTCCTGGAGATGAGAGCTGTCCTAGAGTTGCAGGCATTTCAAGACACTCCCAGTCAGGACTATTGTGATTGACTGTTGGCAGTCTAATACATCAACATACAAGGGGAAACCAGATCTTTCCTCTTGTTGAAGCTGTGAAAGTTCGGCAATGGGCAATCTCTTCCAATTGCTTAGCAGTGCACATCCTGGGGAGGTTCAACGTGATTGCAGACAAGCTAAATGGGTCCATTTTTGATGCCTCTCATTGTCAACTTGCTATCAGTGGGGGCTAACTATGCTGTGATCTTTTCATTTCTCCCCTCAACAACATGCAATAGTTTTTTTCCCCAACCCCCCCCCCCCCAAACAAGGGAAGTCAGAGATTCTCTACTTCACGCTTGGCCCCCTGGTTTCCTTTATGTTTAGTCCCCTTTACCCCGTGTTTCCAAATTTCTAAAGAAAACGTATCTATAGAAGAGCACAGTTATCCTTATTGCCCCTTACAGGCCTTGGCAGATTTTGTTTCCCTTCCTCTGGCCTCATCTTCTACATTAATCTTGGATTTTGGATGCATCTCCAGATTTCCTGCCTCATCTGACAGGCATGACTCATCCAGACGTAACTGGCCTCAAGTTGACTGCATGGATGTTCATCGTGCATACAGCTGCAGTCATAACAGATGGGTTCTCCTGCCGTCAGGCGGGTCCTCGGTCGGCCGAATTCCAAAGTCTAGGTCCGGCGTCGGTTGTCGTCGCTTCTTCCCTGACGTCAGTGCTATAGGGGTATAAAAGAACCAGCCGACACCATGTTCTTCAGTCTTTCTTGCCGCGCGGTGCCCGAAGCAGAAGCAGTTCGCAAGTGCCGGTCGGCCAGCTCCTGAGATTACGAAAAATTTGGAAAACCGAAGTCTTCTTAAAAGCTAAGTACCCCGTTGGGGAAACTTTTCTTGCCTCAGACCGATGTCGGACAAAGTTAATAATTGTATTTCTTGTGGGAAGCAAATACCGCATAAGGATTTCCATTCCCTCTGTATACTTTGTTTAGACCCAGACCACGACGTCTCGGTCTGTCACTGTTGTGCTACATTCAACAAACACACTATTAAGCGTCGGGCGGAGTTCGCCCAGCATTTTTTTGGGAAAGCTTTTAACTATACCATGTCGTCGGATACTCCGACACCGGTTTTGCCTAAAAAAACGCATAGACAAGGACCGACACTCGAGGTCCGCGGCCTCTACCGACACCACGCCAAAGCCGACTACACGTGGTCTGGTTCTCAGTGAGGCGCCTACGCAGCCCCTGACTACCGACGACACTTCTTTGGCGGTGTCTCCTGTACCTGAGGTCGCAGGCTCCTCGGCCCACACACCGACTACAGATACCGAAGCCACTCTTGGCATTGAAACACAGAATGTGGACAGGTCCACCTCCACTCAAGGTGTCTTCAGACCACCTTCTTCTTTCTCCATCAAGGCTTTCACCAAGTCTAAAGCAACCATGCACCGTAAGAGACCAGTTACACAGGGCCCATCTCCAGGCCCCATGCCTAAGAGACAGATGCTTAAAATGGCTGAGGATTTGATTACTCTAATGAGAGGTTCTCAGCCACCTCCGGACAAAAGGCCCAGAGTGGAGGAAGATTCCCCCTCCTCTGATCAGGGATCCATTATTTCAGAACACTCTGATCAGGATCAGGCTTACTCCCCTTTTGAAGACTCTGATGCAAAGGAGTCTATTCCTTCTGTATCCCCCCCTGAGGATTTCTCATTTGGGGAAACTTTGCATACCTTAAGGGAACACTTCCACTGGGAAGGCCAGGATTATTCAGATTCCAAGAAAAGGCTCAGGGAATTTCTTTTGTTACCCCAGCACAGGCCTCTGGCTATACCTCCTGTCTTCGACATCCTAGATGATGTTTACTCAGAGGCCTGCCTTAACCCGGACTTTCTACCTCCAGCTCCAGTTAAGCCTGACAGGTACTACAGGGTTCCTGACTCACACCAATTTCTTTACAAAAGCCATGCTGCTGACCTAGAAACCATCTCACAGGGACCCAAGGGGGTTAAGGCTTCCATTGCCAAAAATCCATTGCCTTCCGAGAGAGATTCCAGATCCTTAGAAAGGTGGGGAAAAAAGGTATATACCTCGGCTACCTTAACCATGAGGGCCTTAAACTGTCAGTTTCATATGCTAAAATACCAACAGTTTGTTATCTCAATTGAAAAGTAAAATGTCAACCTGAACAACCAGACTTGAAGGAGTTGCAGGATTTGATGCATAGTGCAGAACAAGTGGGTAAACATACCTTACAATGTGATTTTGATGCTCTACAGGCCTCATGTAGAGCGGCTGTTACAGGCTCAGTCATACGCAGGCATGCTTGGCTCAAGGAACAAACCTTGCCTGATCATGTCAAAGCTAAATTACTAGATGCCCCTCTTCAAAAGGATGTACTATTTGGGGCAAATGCTGACGAAGTATTACGAAAAATGGAGGAAAAAGCTAAATCAATGCAAACGGTGAAAGAATTTCTGCAGGTTCAACCACCACGTTTTAGTAGAAATTGGCCTTCCAAAAACTGGTCCTTTCCTGCCATGGATAGATCCCAAAGAGGCAGATACAGGCGCCCGAGGGGCAGAGGACAACCACAAGGATCGTACAGAGGCAGACAATGGCAAGCTCCTACACCAAGAGGTGGTGAGGACAACTCACAATCTTTCAGAAAGCAAACCCAATGACTTTCCCCTTTACAAGCCAACCAGGTCTCAAATGGCAGCCCCTTAGGAGGAAAGCTGGCACTATTCTCGAAAAATTGGCATGTTGTCAAAGGACAAATGGATCCTGGACATAAACAGAGGCTACAAATTCCACTTTCATACCCTTCCAAAAATGAGAGGCATGCCAAAACTGCCACACAATCAAAGGGCAGAGGCACAAAAGCAAATTTCAGATCTTATAAACATGAAAGCTATTCAAGAGGTACCTACACACGAACAAGGTCAAGGTTTTTATTCCAGGCTATTTCTGGTGCCAAGAAAGGGAAAAGATTGGAGACCTATTTTGGATCTTTCCATCCTAAACACATTCCTACTCGTACCAAAATTCAAGATGCTCACTCTACAGCAACTTCTTCCCATGCTGGGCAAGGAGTCTTGGCTGGTAACATTGGACCTCAAGGAGGCATACCTGCATGTCCCAATCAGACAAAATTGCAGAAGATACCTCAGATTTCTTGCAGGTTCAACCCATTATCAATTCTCTGCATTGCCCTTTGGCTTATCTACTGCGCCCAGAGTATTCACGAAATGCCTGGCATCAGTAATTGCCTACTGCAGACTTCAAGGGATACAAATATACCCTCATTTGGATGACTGCCTGATCCAAGCGGACAGCAAGCACATTCTTCTGAAACATCTGGCTTATGTAATAATGTTATTAAACTCTCTGGGATACACGGTCAACAAAGAGAAATCAAGGCTAATACCCTCTCGAAATATAATTTTCCTGGGTGCCAATTTGGGCACAAACACCCAAATGGCCTACCTCACGCCAGAGAAGCAGGGGCAACTAATTCAATACTTCAAAACACTGGCAAATTGCACCAGGCTGACTGCAAGGAAAATCCTGCAGGCTTTGGGATTCATGGCATCTTGCATCTTGCTATAATCCCATGTGATGTACAAAGCTGCATATAAGAGAACTAAAATGGTACCTAAAAAACATATGGTCTCAACACAGCCACAGTTTGGAAACAATAATACCACTACTTCCATGTCTGCAAAAGGAATTTCTGTGGTGGGCTCAAGCATGTCAAGCAAACTCAGGTCTTCCATTCAGCAAGCCTCAAGCAAATCAAGTCATCACAACAGACGCCTCGGACTACGCTTGGGGGGGGGCGCACATGACAGACCGGTGCATTCAGGGCAAATGGTCCCAAAAAGAAAAGCACCTTCACATCAATCAAAAAGAAATGCTAGCAGTAATAAATGCTATTATAGCTTTCAAGGACCTTCTACAACCAGGTCAACTATTGATAAGAACGGACAACACCACAGTTATGTGGTACACAAACAAGCAGGGAGGAACACATTCCTATCCCCTATGCAGACTGGCCATATCACTTTGGAACATGGCCATGGACTTACAAATGGAACTACAAGCACAGTACTTGCCAGGCAAGGAAAACACGCTGGCAGACAACCTAAGCAGAAATGACAGATCCACAAGAGTGGATGTTGCATCCAAAAGTTTTTACAGAAATAATCCAAGAATGGGGAAGGCCAGACATAGATCTCTTTGCCTCCCACAAAAATCATCAATTGACAAAATTCTGCTCAAGGACCTTCCACCCAAAGGCCTGGTGAGTGGACGCTCTCTCTTTCAGCTGGACATCAATGACAGTTTATGCCTTCCCGCCTCTTCCTCTGCTGCCCAAAGTCCTATTGAAGACCAGAGCAGACAGACCAAAGATGATCCTCATTGCTCCGGACTGGCCAAGGCAACACTGGTACCCACTCCTGAGGAGCCTGACTCATCCCCCCCCCCCCCCCCCCCATGGACCCTGCCTCTAATGCCTCTTCTGACTCAGCACAGCTTCAAAACTCTTCAGTCAGCTAAAAACACTCAATCTACCGCATGGAAGATTCCTTAGCATCACAGCAGGCCCAACTCTCTAAGGAGGTGCAGGATGTCATTTTGGAGGCCAGAAGGCCATCAACTAGAAAAGCTTACTCCGCAAAATGGAAACGTTTTTCTGTCTGGAATGAGAAAGGGCCAGAACCCTGGAAAACTGAATTTACCTCAAATACTACAATATTTGGCTGAACTACTAAGCAGTGGACTTTCGTTCTCCTCCATCAAAATCCATGCCTCAGCCATTTCTGCAGAATACAACACTGATCCTCCTTTATTCTCTCACCCTCTTTTAAGACAGTTCCTCAGAGGGGCTAAAAATTTAAGACCCCCAAGGAAACAACCAATACCTGCTTGGGATCTAAATTTCATTCTGGAAAAACTGACTGCCTCCTTTTGAGCCAGCTGCTTCATCAGATTTGCAATGTTTGTCCTGGAAAACCGCTTTCCTTCTGGCTATCACTTCAGCTCGTAGAGTTTCAGAACTACAGGCCCTCATGGTTGTCCAGCCTTTTATCTTCCATCAGGACAGAGTTTCATTACGAACCAACCCTTCCTTTATGCCTAAAGTGGTATCCAGGGTAGCTTTAAATCAGGCTATACATTTACCCACTTTTTATCCCAATCCTCAAAACAAAGGGGAGAGATTACTACATTCCTTGGACATCCACAGGCAACTACGTTATTATTTGGACAGAACAAAGCCTTTTAGAAAATCAGAACAGCTCTTTGTGGCCTATGCGGTAGGAGCTTCAGGAAAGCCAATTTCCAAGCAGACAATCTCAAAATGGATAGCCCACTGCATACGCTTTTGCTATTCCTTTCATGGCAAAACTGTTCCTACAAGCATTAGAACTCACTGCACCAGGGCCACAGCCACCTCTGCAGCCTTCCTCAGAGGAGTTCCTACCAAGGATATCTTGGAAGCAGCCACTTGAGTTCTGTGCATACCTTCTCCAAACACTACAACCTACCATTATACTCCAAATCTAGAGCAGGCTTTGCCACTGCAGTCTTGCAGGGCATTTTGGCTCCTCTTAGTTCCACCGTGCCTACCACCCCTTTCTTAGCTTTGGGATTCTACCCATCTGTCTGTTATGACTGCAGCTGTATGCACGATGAACAAGGTACAGTTTTGTACCTACCATAAATGTAGATGTTCGAGTGCTAATACAGCTGCAGTCCAGGTTTCCCTCCCTCCTTCCCCTCTAGGGGTTTTCTTTTATGGTGTATTTGCTTGCAACTACTGTTTTTTGATTATATTGCATTGCATTGCATTATTTCATAATTTTATGTATTGCCTTCCTTCTGGGGGCACCTGACATCTGGGGCAAGAAAAACTGAAGAACATGGCGTCGGCTGGTTCTTTTATACCCCTGTAGCACTGACGTCAGGGAAGAAGCGACGACAACCGACGCCGGACCTAGACTTTGGAATTCGGCCGACCGAGGACCCGCCTGACGGCAGGAGAACCCATCTGTTATGACTGCAGCTGTATTAGCACTCTAACATCTACATTTATGGTAGGTACAAAACTGTACTTTTCTCCAGTTCCATTGACTGCTAGACAGTCCAGGCTCTCCACCCCCATCTGTCACTCTCTCTATTTTCCCCGTAAAGCTTCCACCAGAAAAATTTACAAGAGTAAATGGAAAAGATTTGGACTCTAAGCAAAAACATATACCACCTTTTCAGCACAGTTTTCAAATATCCTTAATGTCATAGCCACAATTTTCAGAGAAGGTGCTAGTTTCTCAATCAAACTGTGCAGGGCTTTTCTAAGAGGAACTTTTTTAGTTGGATCCCCATTAAAAGACTCTACCCCTCCTTGGGATTTAATGTGCTTCAGGCCTTGACTTGGTCTCCCTTTGAACTTTTGGCTAAATCTGACCTAAAAATTTTGACTTGTAATAGCAAGAAAAAAGTTTTCCATCTGCCAAAGAGAAACTTCAAGCTTCATCTTCTAAACTTCCTTATTTAGTTTTCAACAAAGATATGGTATCTTTATGGACTAATCCATCCTTTTAGACTAAAAAAATACATTTGGTAAATATTAATCGGGTCATTAATCTCCTAGTTTTCTTTCCAAACTTCTTAAGCAAAGGCAAGTATGTTGCATATATTGGATCTGCGCAGAACTACATTTCTCCCTGCTCAAAATGACTAATTTTAACATTACATCTGAGAGATGCCCGATGCCTCTAGGTGCATCTGTACTTAACTCCTACTGACTATTCTAGATGTCCGACATTGATCATATTTGCATCAATAAATCCAAAACCATGCTATGTACAAGGTTTTATAAGATTCCATCTTAAAGCTCACACGATAGCAATCTCAACTGCATTAATATTTGACCTCTGTGTAGTGCAGGTAAATGGATATTAGCTGTTTTTTTGTGATATTAAGTTATATAATTTTCATGTTGAGATATTTAGAAAAAGTAACACAGAACTCTAGCCTCATATGAAAGTTCTCAGATGAATAAAAGGCTGCTGACAGTGTGTGTAGCCTGAGTGGTTGCTGAGATATTGTAAGTTGCTTACAAAATATTACAAATGGATGCTCTGTTTACCATGACCTATAAAATTCAGTTAAGACCTACAATCAAAGAATACTACCACTATAAAAATAATTTGTGCCGAAGAGTTTGCCACTTATACTTTCATAATACCTATGGATGTTCGTGTTTCACTGTTGCAGTCATAACTGTAGGGTGTTCCTGCCGGCAGGCAGCCCGAGGTCGGCCAGAATCCCAAAGTCTGGGTCCGGCGTCGGCTGTACAAGCTAGTACCCTGACGTCAGTATGCTCTGGTACATAGCCCTCAGCCGACGCCATCTTCTCCAGTCTTTCTTGCAGTGCGGTGGAAAGCAGCTCGCAAGTCGTTGGTTGGCGATTTTCGAACAGTGTTTTTGGTTGTTGTCTGTCCGAAGTTCTTACTTTTCTTCTCAAAGCTAAGTACCCGTTGGGGAATCTTTTTCTTGTTCCTCCGATGTCAGAAAAAGTTAATAATTGTATTACGTGTGGAAAACAAATACCTCATAAAGATTTCCACTCTTATTGTCTACCTTGCTTAGGCCCTGACCACGATGTTTCTTGTTGTCGGTTCTGTGCCAGGTTTAATTCCCGTACTATCAAACGCAGGTACGACTGGGCTCTGAATTACTTTGACAGACGCTTCAATTATAGAATGTCGTCTGATACTACCGGAATTCAAAAGAAGCGCAAAGACAAAGACAGGCCTCCGAGGTCCAAACAGGACTCGTAGCTGGAGCCGGCGTCCGGTTCGGCTCTCGTCAGTGAGGCGCTTTTGCAGCCCCTGTCATCCGCCACTTCTGAACCGATGGCCGATACGGACTCCCATGGGGAGCCATCAAGGCCTTCTATTTTATCTGCTGCAGGACCTTCGGACGTCGCTCCCTCGGATGGGTCCGGAACCGCTGTGCAGGTACCGGCTTCTGAGGGGGTATTCAGGCCTACTCGCATCACTATTTCAAAGGCAAAGACTCCTGTTAAGTCTAAAGCTCCTGCTCAAGCTACTTCTGAATCTACTCCCAGGACACAGAAGCAATTGTTAATGGATTCCTCTGACCAGGCTTCTATATCTTCTGTCTCTTCTTCTGATCAGGAATATTCTTTTCCTCCTTATGAGGATTCGGATGCTGAGGACTCCTTGCCCTCTGCCTCTCCGCCTGAAGATTTTTCTTTTGGGGAAACCTTACATGAGATGAGGGAACATTTTCATTGGGAAGGTCAGGATTATTCTGCTTCCAAGAAGAGGCTTAGAGAATTCCTTCTTCCTCATCATAGGCCTTTGGCTATCCCTCCTGTTCTTGACATTGTGGATGATGCTTTTTCCGAGGCTAATTTGAATCCTGATTCCATGCCTCCTGCTCCCTCTAAGCCTGATAGGTTTTATAGGGTTCCTGAGTCTCATTTGTTCTTATTTAAGAATCCTTCTGCAGATCCTGAAACTATATCTCAGGGTTCTAAGGCTGCTAAAGTTGCTACTTCTAAGAATCCTATTCCCTCTGAGAAGGATTCTCGTGCCTTAGACAGGTGGGGCAAAAATGTATATACTTCTGCTACCCTTTCTGTTGGGGCTTTAAATTGCCAGTTTCATATGTTTAAGTATCAGCAATTTCTTTTGTCTGTTTTAAAGCAAAAGCTTGCTTCCCTTCCTTCATGTGCAGAAGATAAGGAACTACAGGATATATTGCATGCAACTGAACAACTGAACAAACATAGCTTGCATTGTGGTTTTGATGCTTTGGATGCTTCTTGCAGGGCCGCAGCCTCTGGTACTGTTATCAGGAGACATGCTTGGCTTTGTGAGCAAAGTTTACCTGAACAGGTTAAGGCTAAATTATTAGATGCCCCTGTTCAGCATGATGTTCTTTTTGGATCTAAGGCTGAGGAGGTTATTAAAAAGATGGAAGAAAAGGCAAAATCTATGCAAACTGTGAAAGATTTCTTGCAAGTTCAGCCTCCTAGATTTTCCAGGAATTGGCCCTCCAAAAATTGGTCCTTTCCCACGTCTGACAGGCCTCAAAGGGGAAGATATAGACGCTCCAGAGGTCGTGGCCAAGCTCAGGCCTCCTACAGATCGAGACAATGGACTGCTTCACCTAGAAGGGGAGAAGACAGATCCCAATCTCAAAGAAAGCAAACTCAATGACTCTCTCGGTTGGGCTACAGGACCTCTTTTCCTGGATGCCCCTCTCTGAGGAAAACTTTCTCTTTTTTTACAGAAATTGGACTCATTACCCAGGACAAATGGGTATTGGACGTGATTTTAAAAGGCTACAAATTCCACTTTCATACCTTGCCAAGGGCTTTCGGTTGGCCAGATCTGCCAAAACATCAATGGTCAGAGGCCTTAAATCAAGTGGATGCTCTTCTGGCCATGAGAGCCATAGAGCCTGTTCCACTCTCAGAGATGGGAAAAGGTTTTTATTCAAGACTTTCTGGTTCCAAGAAAACAAAGCTCATGGAGACCTATTCTGGACCTTTCTGTGTTAAACACCTTTTTGGAAATTCCAAAATTCAAGATGCTTACTCTGCAGCAGCTGATTCCAATGCTCTCTCAGGACGCCTGGATGGTGACATTGGACCTAAAGGAAGCTTATTTACACATTTCCATCAGGCAGGAACGCAGGAAATTCCTCAGGTTCAAGGCAGGTTCGAGACGCTTTCAATTCTCTGTACTGCCCTTTGGTTTATCTACTGCGCCCAGAGTTTTTACCAAGTGCCTGGCACCAGTAGTGGCTTATTGCAGACTCCAGGGGATTCAGATTTACCCCTATTTGGACGACTGCCTTGTTCAGGCAGACAGCAAGGATCTTTTGCTTCAACATCTGGATTTTGTTCAACGTCTTCTCCTCCTACTGGGATTTTCAGTGAACACAAAAAAGTCACATTTGATCCCTTCTCAACAAATGGTATTTCTGGGAGCCCTCGTAAATACAACCTTACAAAGGGCCTTCCTCACTACAGAAAAACAAATACAGCTGGCTTCAATTTTCAAGACTTTGGCAACTCTACCTCAGCTCACTGCAAGGAAATTCCTGCAGGCACTGGGCTACATGGCTTCCTGCATTCTGTTGATTCAAAATGCAAGGCTTCATATGAGAAAGCTTCAATGGTATCTAAAAAGTGTATGGTCGCAGCATTACCGCGATCTGGACACTCTGATCCCTCTGATCCCCTGCCTCCAGAAGGAGTTCCTTTGGTGGTCCAGGGTGTGTGCTTTAAACGAAGGAAAGCCTTTCAGTCTTCCTCAACCTTCTCAAATCATAACCACGGACGCCTCGGATTATGCTTGGGGAGCACACTTTCTAGACTATTGCCAGCAGGGAACCTGGACAAAGGATCATCTTCACTGGCACATCAATCTGAAGGAAATGTTGGCAGTTCAAAATGCTCTTCTAGCCTTCAAAAACCTTTTGCATCCAGGGCCTCTTTTGATTTGCACAGACAACACCACAGTCATGTGGTACATAAACAAGCAGGGGGGTTCTCATTCGTACCCCCTTTGCAGACTAGCTATGGCTTTATGGGACACAGCTCTAAATCTGAATCTACATCTCCAGGCCCAATTCATACCAGGAGAACAGAATCTCTTAGCAGACAGCCTGAGCAGGAACATTTTAGATCCTCACGAATGGATGCTAGACACCAACTTATTCAACAGGATTACTGCAGTTTGGGGATGCCCCCAGATAGATCTGTTTGCATCCCATCTCAATCAGCTGCCTCATTTTTGCACAAGGTCATTCCACAAAACAGCTTGGAAAGTGGATGCCCTGTCCTTCAGCTGGAAAAACCTTTCGGGATATGCCTTCCCTCCTCTTCCTCTTCTTCCTCGGGTGTTACTAAAGATAAAACAGGACAAGCCCAAGTTCATCATCTTGATTGCTCCAAATTGGCCTCGACAGTTTTGGTATCCAACTTTAAAGCACCTGTTCTTGGAGCCTCCTTGGATTCTCCCTCTAAACCCTTCTCTTCTGTCCCAGCATCAGGGTCAGTTGCTACATTCCAATCTCAAGACCCTTTGCCTGGCAGCTTGGCTCTTCAAAGGAATTTGATTTCTTCTAGTCTTCCCAAGCAAGTTTTGGATGTTCTTTTGGAAGCTAGACGGCCTAGCACTAGGAAATCCTATGCCTCTAAATGGAAGAGATTTTGCATTTGGATGCAGGACCGAGGCTTGGACCCTCTGGTACCTGATCTCTCTTCTATTTTGCTTTACCTTTCGGATCTTTTGTCTAATGGACTTTCCTTTTCTTCCATTAAGATTCATGCTTCTGCTATTTCTGCTCATTTCAATACTGATCCCCCTGTTTTTTCTCATCCTTTGGTGAGACCATTCTTGAGAGGGGCTAAGAATTTAAGGCCTCCCAGGACCCCTCCTGTTCCTGCTTAGGATCTTAATTATGTTTTAGAAAAACTTACTTTGCCTCCTTTTGAGCCGGCTGCATCTTCAGATATTAAGTTTTTATCTTGGAAGACAGTTCTTTTGTTAGCTTTGACTTCTGCCAGAAGGGTCTCAGAGTTGCAAGCTCTCATGGCTGTGGAACCATACCTTACTTTCCACCAGGACAGAGTATCCTTGAGGACCAATCCTACTTTCATGCCTAAGGTGATTTCGAAAGTGGCTTTAATTCAAACAATTCACCTTCCTACCTTCTTTCCTAATCCTCAGAATAAAGGGGAAAGGATTTTGCATTCCTTGGACGTGCACAGACAGTTACGATTTTATTTGGACAAGACTAAAGAGTTCAGAAAATCTAACCAATTGTTTGTTTCTTTTGCCTCCAGTTCTCTTGGAAAGGCCATTTCCAAACAAACTATTTCCAAATGGATTTTTTATGGAATAAGATTTTGTTACACTCCTCATGGGAAACAAGTTTCCAGGTACTGTGAGAAGTCATTCTACTAGAGCAGCTGCTACTTCTGCAGCTTTTCTCAGGGGAGTTCCTACCAAGGATATCTTGGAAGCTGCCACTTGGAGTTCTGTGCATACTTTTTCCAAGCACTACAATCTCCCTTTGTATTCTAAGACCAGGGCAGGCTTTGCCTCTGCTGTTTTGCAGGGTCTTCTTGCTGCCCCTTCTTCTGTCTAATCCTCCTCCCTTTTGTCACTGCTTTGGGATTCTACCCTACAGTTATGACTGCAACAGTGAAACACGATGAACATAGTACAGTTGTGTACACCTACCATAAATGTAGATGTTAGTGTCTTCACTGTTGCAGTCGGTGTTTCCCTCCCGCCTATCCCCTCTTTTTCTCTCTCTCTTTTGTGGTGTATTTGTGTTTTCCTTGTTGGATTCATTTTTGATTTATTGTGGACTTCTGACATCTAGGGCAAGAAAGGCTGGAGAAGATGGCGTCGGCTGAGGGCTATGTACCAGAGCATACTGACGTCAGGATACTAGCTTGTACAGCAGACGCCGGACCCAGACTTTGGGATTCTGGCCGACCTGGGGCTGCCTGCCGGCAGGAACACCCTACAGTTATGACTGCAACAGTGAAGACACTCTAACATCTACATTTATGGTAGGCGTACACAACTGTACTTTCCAGAGATATGAACATTTGCCTGAAATGTGAGGACATAATATCGTTTGGGATTCAACGATCCTTTTCTCTTGAGTAGGATTTTTAAAATTTTGAACCCTATGTGACTGTGGGTTACTCTCATGGTTGGATTCAATTCTGTAACTGTTCAGTGGCTATCTGCTCATTATTTTCACCATACCGTACACGTACAACTGGATACTATTTTTTTTAGTGCATTTGGTATGCTTTAACATCATTAAGTTGTATGTTATTACAACCGGTTTTGAATCTTTACAGTGATTCATTAGCAATATTCATGTTTTTTTATTTTGAATATATGACTTGGGTTGTATAATCGCATGATCCTATGTTTGTGAAATATTCAGCTTCTGCTGACATACGCTGTATAAGTTTGTTTGTGTATCACTCAGCTTTTGAAGATACATTTGGGTTGGATAACCATATGTTGAGGTATGCTTCGCACTATTTTCACTAATTCAGTGAGTTGAGTAGCCTTTACTTGGGTCTATTATGAACAATTTTGTTCTGGCTTCTTTTGACATCATTAGGAGCATTTAGAATCATTTGGGACTCAATGATTTTGCAATTTCTGCAACTTGGTTTTTCATATGTTTTGGGTTACTCTTTTATGGAAAGTTTTTGATCCCAATATCTGTTTATCAGTCATTATTTTGTGACTATTTTATGTAGTAAATGTCCATTTACTATGTTACAATTCAATTTAGCTGAATTTTCACTATAACATGCCCTGAATCCACATTTATCATATTATTCCACATGTTAGCTGTGGTAAGACCTTCAATGATTTATTATTAATGTTCAGAGTGTCAGGTTAGTTCACTAGGTACATTCTTATTTCACATTTGGATTTGACATCCTCTGTGTATTAGATCTGATCACTTTGTGGACTAGCAATGGGTATCTCAGGTTAAGCAACAAGTTGGTACCTTGATTACTCTTGTTTATATTGTAGTCTTCTGGGTTGTATGGTTTCCTTTTATACGGAATTGGTTTCATATATTGTTTAGCTACTTTGAGGTCATACTACTTTTGATAAGAACATCCAAATTAATATTTTATATGGTGTCTTGACATCCCTCTTATTCTTCCTTTTGTCCATTACTATTTTGAGGGCTCACCACTACTTGCTGGATTCTTTGGCTTCTTTTAATTTTGAACAGGAGACGTAGTCCATATATCTACAGGATATTGGCGCTATTATGGTCTCTTTATAATATTTTTTGACACAGCTGGTTTTAGCTGTTATTGTCAATTTGTTTAGCCACTTCATTGGGTTTCTTTGCCTTATTGTTCTTTGGCGTTGTGAATCAGGTCTGACACATGGATCTCTAAGTTTGGTCTCAGGTTTATCCTCAGATCGTGAGGATTTAAGAGTTTTTGGACTTGGATCTGCTACTGAGGGCACTAATATAGAAGAGCCTCTTGGTTCTGAGACCATTTGTAATGTGGCCTTTGATAAATTACATAAACATCTGAGGTCACTCGGATCAAATGTTTGGCATGCCAAACTATTTAAGTCTTGTATTGCCACAGATATTACGCCTCGTGGCTTAAGAGTCTGAATCGAGCCTTTGTTGGATGAAATTGATGATTAACTCTCCAATGAATGGGCTGGCATTCAACATCAAGCCAGCATGTCATTTGTAAAAGCTTTAACAAAATACTATGAACGGGTAATTGACAGAGGTGTATCTAGTTTTGGGGTTGGTCAATGAAGTTAAACCATTTGAGGCTGAACCTTTTTTTGCTAAAAATCTTACCAAAGTTGCTTCTGACCTCAATAATTTAGAAGTACAACTGAAATCAAAGAAAATTAAAAAATTCAATAGAGACCAGTCCGATTATCAGGGGAGCAACCCCTTTAGTACCACAAAACATGTAAAATTTCGTTCACAACCTAGTCGTCCTTCCAAAAGGAAGAGACCCAAGTCAATATTGAGAAACCGTACCTCTGATACAGGCTCATCTACGGATGAATTTTCATCCTGTTTTGAGTGACTCACAGACTGCATCAGGGTCACCTTCTCCAAAAAGAACTTTGTCAAGTGTCCCTTTAGGCATAAATACCAAAGAGGGGGCAGGAAGCATAAAGCAAATAAACAGTATCCAGGGCTTGCTCAAATTGGCAATGCAGAATTAGAGGTTTCATTTAATCAAAATGTCTTAAATTTATCCGACCATGTTTTAACACCCAACTGAACTGAGTGTTCTCAATAAAGGACTAACATTTGTACCAGGCTTTTTTGTTCCTGAAGATTCTTTTGCACAAGATGTTGTGTCCTTTTGTAGATTGCTTAATTTAAGATTATTCTTTGGTCCAAATGACAATAATCGTGTTTTTGATAAATCACAAATCACAATTGCCTCCTTTGCATCCTGTTTTGCAATTTCAAAACAATATTCTCAAAGATTTACATTGTTAGGTCAGAATCTCGTTTGAAATCTAACAATATTTCTACTTAAGAAAAATATGCTATACAAGATATAATCACAATATTGTCATTATTTCAGCTGACAAGGGTGGAGCTGTTGTGATCTTGAATTGGCGTTACTATGATCAAGAAGCCAAAAGACGACTATCAGACAGGAAATATTATGCTGAGATGGTTATCAATCCCACTTTGAAGTTTAAAAAAGAAATTGAGGAGTTTTTGTTGCATGCCAGGGAAGCGTCTATCATTGATAATGAGGTTATGCATCAACTTTTGGTTCAGGATCCTATGAACCAGTATATTTATTTTTTGCCTAAGATTCACAAAGATCCCATTCATCCCCCAGGGAGGCCTATTGTGTCAGATAGGGGCTACATTACCGAACCTTTGTCCCTTTTTCTCACCAAACAAATCAAACCTTTGCTGTCTTTGATATGCTCACGTTTACGTGACACACCAAATTTTTTACAAATTATTTCGGAAACACAACTTGAACCAGAATGGCGTATGTGTACCTTTGATGTTGGTGCCCTTTACACCAATATTCCTCATTCTGGTGGTCTTGAGGCATTGTCTTACTGGCTGAATATTTCAGGTTTATATTCAATTGAATACAATAAATTTTTGCTTGATATGGCTGCTCATGTGTTAACAAATGTCTTTTTTTTATCAAGAAACTTGTTATTGGCAGACCAAATAGATACCAATAGATTCAGAAGTAGGGGTTACAAAATGGGCCATGTTTCGATGCCAGTAACAAGGTTGGTAAAATGAGCAGGGATGAGCTGTTGTCCTATAAGGAACAGGACAACATGGTTTCACAACCAATCAGGTTTACCACTACTTTTGGTAGGAATTCTGATAACTTCATACAGAGTCTACAGAGTATACACAGGCATTGGAATATCTTGCAATATGATCATGAAATATCTGACATTATTCCTAACAAATGCCTTTTTTCTTTTAGAAAAGGCAGAAATTTAAGTAGTTGCTTTAATCATTATAAACATACGCGTGAGCATGGCAATTTAGAACCGATCCAGACTACACTCACAGGTAGTATTCCTTTAGGCTGTTACCCTTGTGGTCATTGTTAACTGTAACAAAATATGTAAAACAAAGCAATTTTCTAGCAAAAATTCTCCTATAGTGTATGATATTAGGTTTTTTGCTAATTGCAGTTCAGATTGGGTTATTTACCTTGCTACATGCACATGTGGGGCATTTTATGTAGGACAAACGTCCAGACCATTAAGACTTAGGATCTCAGAACACATCAGTAATATTAAGAAGGGCAGAGTACACAATGCTCTATTCAAACATCAGGTAGTTCATCCAACTGCTAATTTTTTATTCACCATAATTGACATTGTCAAGGGTAATAAACAAAATAAAACTGGCTGGCATTCTCTACTTAGTTCCAAAGAGAAAAAATGTATCATTAAGTTAGGTGGTTTATTTCCACCAGGATTAAATGAGCAGTTTTAGGCGTAACCAATCACATACTTTTGTTGGGTATTTAAATGACAGTTTTGGATATATTTGTTTTACATTGAAGAAGGCTGTGTGGTATTAACCAGCCGAAACCGGTCTGTGTGCTTTTGCTGTCTTTACTGGATGGATTTTATTCTCCAATAAATGGATTTATTCACCAGGATTCTGTCTGCTGGCTTTCTTTGAATTTTTGCTTACTTCAAGCCGTGCAGTTGCCTCCGCGCAGGAAGTTCCCTTTTTACTGTTACATAATTTGATTCTGTCAAAAGGTTTAGGCACTCTCCATTGGAAGTTAACTGTGTAAATTTCCTGAGGTACATAGGAGTGAATAAGTTAAGAAAGGTTGAACAATAGTTTCCTTTTCTGATGGTAAACTAGTATCTAAAGATGTTCATCGTGTTTCACTGTTGCAGTCATTACACTTGTGTTATCCTGCTGGCAGGCTACCCGCAGTCTGCCTGAATTCCAAAGGCTTGGTCCGGCATCTGTTGCTGTCGCCTCTTCCCTGACGTCAGTGCGCCAGGGGTATAAAAGATGCAGCCGACTGCAGCCGACTCCATTTTCTTCAGTCTTTCTTGCCTCACAGTACCCGAAGCAAAAGCAGTTCGCAAGTGCCGGTCGGCCGACTCCTGAGATTTTCTAAATCTAATTTCAGATCCGAAGTCTTCATTAAAGCTAAGTACCCCATTGGGGAAACTTTTTTTCTTGCTCCAGTCCGATGTCCGAAAAAGTTAACAATTGTATTTCTTGTGGGAAGCAAGTACCTCATAAGGATTTTCACTCATACTGTATTCCTTGCCTAGGCCCTGACCACGACGTTGCTTGTCAGTTTTGTGCTAGATTTAACCAACGCACTATAAAGCATTGGTACAATTTTACATTTCATTACTTTGGCCATAGAGTCAATTATACAATGCCGTCGGAACAACCGACGACTGGAGTTTCTAAAAAAAAAAATGCAAGGACAGGCATCAGAGGTCCAAAGACAAGGACAGGCATCCGAAGTCCAAAACAGACGTTGAGGCTTCCGCTAAGCTAGTCGTCTGTTCATCGGTTCTCAGTGAGGCGCTTTCGCAGCCCCTGACACCCGCTATCTCAGAGCCACAGGCCACTTCTGACTCCCACGTGGAGCAGACTGGGCCTCTGGAAACTCACTGTATTGGATCCTCTGAAACTATTCCCTCAGATGGGTCCGGAGCCTCTGTGCAGACATCGGCTTCTGAGGGTGTTTTCAGACCAACTCGGTTATATGTAAAGCCATCTTCAGCTACTAAACCAAAGACTAAAGCAGCTCTAAAGACCAAGGAAACAAGTACAGCTTTCTCCAGGACAGGCTTCCATGCCTAAAAAACATATGTTCAAAATGGCCGATGACCTTATTACTTTAGGGGTTCCCATCCCCCTCCTGATGAGGCCTAGGCAAGAGACAGAATATGAATCTTCAGATCAGGTTTCCATTTCCTCCGATTCCTCCTCTGATCAGGAATACTCTCTTCCTCCCTAAGAGGATTCCGATGCTGAAGAAATCTATTCCTTCAGCTTCTCCTCCTGAAGATTTCTCCTTTGGGGAAACCCTGCATACCATGAGGGAGCACTTTCATTGGGAGAGCCAGGACTACTCAGAATCCTAAGAAAAGGCTCAGATTTTCTTTTACTTCCTCAGCACAGGCCCCTTGCTATTCCCCCTGTTCTGGACATTGTACATGTTTTTTCAGAGTCCGGCCTGTCTCCAGACTCTATACCCCCTCCACTGGTTAAGCCAGACAGATACTACAGGGTCCTGGATTCCCATAAATTTCTATATAAAAACCCTGCTGCAGACCCAGAAATCATATCTCAGGGTCCTAAGGGAGTCAAAGCTTCCACTGCTTAAAAACCCTGTCCCCTCTGATAGAGATTCAAGGGCACTGGACAGGTGGAGGGAAAAAGTTTACACTTCTGCTACTTTGGCTGTAAGGGCCTTAAATTGCCAATTTCATATGCTTAAATATCAGCAGTACCTAATGTCACTATTAAAACAAAATGTTGACTAACTACCCCACTCGGGCATTATAGATAAGCTCACCAGCTTAAATATAAACCTCTATGTCACTAGATGGGTTGCAAACTGGCTCAAGGACAGAACCCACATGGCTCAAGGACAGAACCCACATGGTTAGAATTGCTGGAGCCATGTCAGACTCCAAACCAGTTACAAGTGGCGTCCCACAAGGCTCAGTCCTGGGACCTCTTGTTTGGTATATATTTCTCGGAGGTACAGGCCAACACGGAAGGACTGTGGCTGACCAAGTTCGCAGATGACTGCAAACTGGGCGCCATAATCGACTCTCCAGCCGACACAAGCATCCTCCAAAAGGGCCTCGTAGAAACAGACACTGGTGCCAGAGCCATGGCCTCAAGCTAAACGCCAAAAAGTGTATAGTCATCCCCTTTGGCAAAAACAAAGTGCCCACAAATTACCACATAGGTGGTAATCCATTAAGTACAGAAGTAATTAGGGACCTGGGGACCCAAATTGATAGCAATCTCTCATTAAAGAAACTCCAGCTCTACTCAGTGGCATACCGCCTGCTCAGAGGTGACCTGTGCCTGACGTATAAGGCCATGTCCAACCCAGAATTAAGGGACATGCTGCACCTCAAAAAATCCAAATCCCATCGAGCTACATGCTCAAGAGACTTGAACCTCAGCACTGAAATAAATAGGACATGCTGGAGGGACAGATTCATAACCCAGAGGCTCCCTTCACTAGGGAATAAAATCCCAGTCCAGGTTAGGCAGAGTCCCTCATTGACTCTCTTCAAGAGGAATCTTGATGAGTGGATGGGAGATCGTAGATTTACCCCGGGTATCACTTCTGTGTTACTGTTAGACAGAGGCACAGTATACTAGCCTCGAAAAATGGCATAGCAAAATTAATTTAAAATGGGTGGCGAAAGCCAAGCATACTCTGGCTAGGCTTATAAATGCCCAAGGGCAGATAGCCTAGTATGAACCTATGAACTCTGAATGTCCAGAGAACAAGGAAATGCAGGATTTATTGCATGCAGCTGAACAAGTGGGAAAACATACTTTGCAATATGGTTTTGATTCTTTGGAGGCCTCTTGTAGGGCCGCTGTAACGGGTTCTGTGATTAGGAGGCATGTTTGGTTAAAGGAACAGAATCTGCCTGATCATGTTAAAGCAAAATTATTAGATGCTCCATTACAGCATGATACTTTGGTGTCAAGGCAGAAGAGGGGTTGAAGAAAATGGAGGATAAAGCGAAATCTATACAGACAGTTAAGGATTTCTTACAGGTACAGCCACCCAGATTTAGCAGGAACTGGCCTTCAAAAAATTGGTCCTTTCCAGTGTCAGACAGGCCACAAAGAGGCAGGTACAGACACCCTAGAGGCAGATCCCAGCCCCAAGGCTCATACAGGCCTAAACAATGAGGTGCTTCTACCTCCAAAAACGGAGAAGACAAATCTCAACCTTATAAGAAACAGTCCCAATGACTTTCCTCTACCAGTACCAAGCACTTAACCTTTTGGAAGCTCCCTTAGGGGGAAAACTAGCACTTTTTTCACAAAACTGGCACATGATCACCCAGGACAAATGGGTCTTGAATATAGTGTCTCAGGGCTACAGGTTCCACTTTCACACCCTGCCAAAGGCAAGAGGCATGCCAGACCTGCCACACAATCAATGGACAGAGGCACAAAAGCAAGTTTCATCCCTCATGGACATGGCCATTCAGCGAGTACCACTACAGGAGCAGGGACAAGGATTTTACTCACGACTTTTCTTGGTACCCAGAAAGGACAAAGCCTGGAGACCAATACTGGACCTGTCTATTCTAAACACTTTTCTGGACGTTCCAAAATTCAGAATGTTGACTCTGCAGCAGCTTCTGCCCATGCTAGGCAAGAAGGCTTGGCTTGTAACTTTGGACCTAAAAGAGGCATACCTGCATGTCCCAATCAGACAATCTTGCAGAAGATACCTCAGATTCATAGCTGGCTCAATGCACTACCAATTCTCTGCACTGCCCTTTGGCTCATCTACTGCGCCCAGGGTCTTCACAAAATGCCTGGCACCAGTAATTGCTTCTTGCAGACAGAGGAATTCAAATATATCCCTACTTGGACGACTGCCTTATTCAAGCAGAGAACAAGGACATTTTACTAAAACATCTGGTGTTTGTAAAAAGATTGCTAATTTGCCTAGTGTACACAGTAAACAAAAAGAAATCAAAACTAGTACCCTCTCAAGAGATAATATTCCTGGGTGCAAGCTTAAATACAACTGCCCAGATGGCTTATCTCACGCCAGACAAAGGCAACTTACTTCGAAATGTTGGCAACAAAAACCCAGTTATCTGCAAGAAAAATTCTGCAGGCTTTGGGCTTCGTGGCATCCTGCATTCTGTTAATTCCTTATGCAAGACTGCATATGAGGAAACTACAATGGTATCTAACAAGTGTTTGGACTCAACATTGCCACAGCCTGGAAAAATTAATTACACTCATTCCCTGCCTGCAGCAGGAGTTTCGATGGTGGGCACAGGCCTGTCACCACAACAAGGGACAGCCTTTCACTTTACCCACTGCCAGGCAGACAATAACAACAGATGCATCAGATTATGCCAGGGGGGCCCACATGGCAGGAAAATGTATTCAGGGCACATGGCCCACAAGCCAGATGCATCTTCATATCAATCTAAAAGAAATGCTGGCTGTTCAAAAATGCACTGACAGCTTTCAAGGATCTGCTTCAACCAGGACAACTGCTACACGGACAATACTACAGTCATGTGGTACATAAACAAACAGGTAGGCACGCATTCTTGCCTCCTCTGCAGACAAGCCATGATTTTGTGGAACACAGCACTGACTTATCAAGTACACCTACAAGCACAATTCATGCCAGGAAAAAACAAATACTCTGGCAGACTAAGCAGAAACCTCATGGATCCTCACGAGTGGAAACTAGATCCACAAATCTTCAGCATAATAGCAAGGAAATGGGGATGTCCATACATAGATCTATTTGCCTCCCCTCACAACTGCCAACTACAGAGATTCTGCCCAAGGACTTATCACAAGCTAGCATGGAAAGTGGATGCTCTTATCATTCAGCTGGAAAAACCTTACAGTATATGCCTTTCCTCCACTACCTCTCCTCACCAAGGTACTCCTAAAGGTTAGATAAGAGAAGCCAAAAATGATCCTGATTGCCCCAGACTGACCACGCCAGCACTGGTAACCAATCCTAAAGCGCTTGTCTCAAGGCCCAGCCTGGACATTGCCTCACATTCCTCATTTACTGACCCAACAGAACAATCAGATACTGCACAGCAAGCACAGAACCCTAAATCTGGCTGCATGGCGGATAATGTAACCATTCAGAACACTCCTCTCTCCAAAGCAGTTATTGATGATGTTCATCGTGCATACAGCTGCAGTCATAACAGATGGGTTCTCCTGCCGTCAGGTGGGTCCTCGGTCGGCCGAATTCCAAAGTCTAGGTCCGGAGTCGGTTGTTGCTTTCTTTCCTGATGTCAGTGCGACAGGGGTATATAAGAGACAGCCGACACCATTTTCTTCAGTCTTTTTTGCCGCGCGGTGCCCGAAGCAGAAGCAGTTCGCAAGTGCCGGTCGGCCAGCTCCTGAAATTACAAAAATTTGGAAACCGAAGTCTTCTTTAAAGCTAAGTACCCTGTTGGGGAAACTTTTCTTGCCTCAGACCGATGTCAAAGTTAACAATTGTATTTCTTGTGGGAAGCAAATACCGCATAAGGATTTCCATTCCCTCTGTATACCTTGTTTAGGCCCAGACCACGACGTCTCGGGCTGTCGCTTTTGTGCTACTTTCAATAAACGCACTATTAAGCATCGGGCGGAGTTCGCCCAGCACTTTTTTGGTAACGCTTTTAATTATAAAATGTCGTCGGAAACTCCGACTAAACGCAAGGACAAAGACCGACACGCGAGGTCTACGGTCTCCACCGACACCACGCCAATACCGGCTACACTTGGTCCGGTTCTCAGCGAGGCGCCTACGCAGCCCCTGACTACCGACGACACTTCTCTGGCGGTGTCTTCTGTAACCGAGACCGCAGGTTCCTCGGCCCATACCCTGACTACAGCTACCAAAGCCACTGTGAGTGTTGAGCCTCTTAATGTGGACAGGTCCACTTCCACCCATGGTGTCTTCAGACCTTCTTCCTTTTCCATAAAGGCCTTTAAGTCTAAATCAGCCATGCATTCCAAGAGGCCTGTTGCACAGGGCCCATCTCCAGGCCCCATGCCTAAAAAGCAGATGCTCAAAATGGCTGAGGATTTAATTACTCTTATCAGGGGTTCCCAACCCCTCCGGACAAGAGACCCAGAGTGGAGGAAGATTCTCCCTCTTCTGACCAGGGCTCCATTATTTCAGAACATTCTGATGAAGAGGAACACTCGTACTCCCCTTTTGAAGATTCTGATGCAGAGCAGTCCATTCCTTCTGTATCCCCCCCCAGAGGATTTTTCTTTCGGGGAAACCTTGCATACCTTGAGGGAGCACTTCCATTGGGAAGGCCAAGATTTTTCAGATTCCAAGAAAAGGCTTGGGGAATTTCTTTTGCTACCTCAGCACAGACCTCTGGCGATACCTCCTGTCTTGGACATACTTGATGTTTACTCGGAGGCTTGCTTTAATCCGGATTCCCTGCCTCCTGCCCCAGTCAAGCCTGATAGGTACTACAGAGTTCCTAACTCACACCAGTTTCTTTACAAAAGCCATAATGCTGACCCTGAAACCATTTCTCAAGGCCCCAAGGGAATGAAGGCCTCTACTGCTAAGAATCCATTACCTTTTGAGAGAGAGTCTAGATCCTTAGAAAGGTGGGGGAAAAAAGGTATATACCTCGGCCACCCTAGCTATGAGGGCCTTAAATTGTCAGTTCATATGCTTAAATATTAGCAGTTTCTGTTATCACAATTAAGGAATAAAATGTCACAACTTGAACAACCCGATTTGAAGGAGTTGCAGGATATGATGCATAGTGCAGAACAAGTGGGTAAACCCACCTTACAATGTGGCTATGATGCTCTAGAGGCCTCAAGTAGAGCTGCTGTTACAGGATCAGTCATTTGTAGACATGCCTGGCTTAGGGAACAAACCTTGCCTGATCATGTTAAAGCTAAACTACTAGATGCTCCTTTACAAAAGGATGTATTATTTGGTACTAATGCTGAGGAGATACTACGGAAAATGGAAGAAAAAGCTAAATCTATGCAAACTGTCAAAGCTTTTCTACAGGTACAACCACCACGTTTTAGAAGAAATTGGCCTTCAAAAAACTGGTCCTTTCCAGCCACGGACAAGCCCCAAAGAGGTAGATACAGGCGCACAAGGGGCAGAGGACAATCTCAAGGATCATATAGAGGCAGACAATGGCAATCTCCAGCACCAAGAGGTGGCGAAGACAGTGCACAACAATACAGGAAACAAACAATACAGGAAACAAACCCAATGACTTTCCCCTTTGCATGCCAAGCAAGGCTCAGGTGGCAGCACCCTTGGGAGGAAAGCTGGCATTATTTTCAAAAAATTGGCATATTGTCACAAAAGACAAATGGATCCTGGACATTATAAACAGAGGCTACAGATTTCATTTTCACACTCTTCCAAAAATGAGAGGCATGCCGAACCTGCCACACAATCAAAGGGCAGAGGCTCAAATACAAATTTCAAAGCTCATGGACATGAAAGCTATTCAAGAGGTACCTACTCACGAACAAGGTCAAGGTTTTTATTCCAGACTATTCCTGGTACCAAGGAAGGGAACCGATTGGAGACCCATTTTGGACTTATCCATCCTAAACACATTTCTACTCGTACCAAAATTCAAGATGCTCACCTTACAACAGCTTCTTCCCATGCTGGGCAAGGAGTCTTGGCTGGTAACATTGAACCTCAAGGAGGCATACCTGCATGTCCCAATCAGACAAAGCTGCAGAAGATACCTCCGATTTCTTGCAGGTTCCATCCACTATCTATTATCTGCATTGACCTTCGGCTTATCTACTGTGCCCAGAGTATTCACGAAATGCCTGGCATCAGTAATTGCCTACTGCAGACTTCAAGTGATACAAATTTACCCTTATTTGGATGATTGCCTGATCCAAGCGGACAGCAAACACATACTTCTGGAACATCTGGCTTATGTAACACGGTTATTGAATTCTCTGGGATACGCAGTCAATAAAGAGAAATCCAGGCTAACACCATCTCAGAAAATAATTTTCCTGGGTGCCAACTTGGACACAAACACCCAGATGGCTTATCTTACGCCAGAAAAACAGGGGCAACTAACTCAGTACTTCAAGATGCTAGCAAATTGTACCAGGCTAACTGCAAGGAAAATCCTGCAGGCTCTGGGCTTCATGGCATCTTGCATTCTTCTAATCCCATGTGCAAAGTTGCATATGAGGAAACTTCAATGGTACCTAAAAAACCTATGGTCTCAACACAGCCACAGTTTGGAAACAATAATACCACTAATTCCATATTTGCAAAATGAATTTCTATGGTGGGCCCAAGCATGCCAAACAAACACATGTCTACCATTCTGCAAGCCTCAAGCAAATCAAGTCATCACAACAGACGCCTCAGACTATGCCTGGGGGGCACACATGACAGACAGGTGCATTCAGGGCAAATGGTCCCAAAAGGAAAAGCACTTTCACATCAATCAAAAGGAAATGCTAGCATTGATAAATGCAATTACAGCTTTCAAGGACCTCCTGCATCCAGGGCAATTATTGATAAGAATAGACAACACCACAGTAATGTGGTACATAAACAAACAAGGAGGAACACATTCATACCCTGTGCAGGCTGGCCATGTCACTTTGGAACATGGCTCTGGAATGGCAAATCGAGCTTCAAGCACAGTACCTGCCAGGTTTGGAAAACACGCTGGCAGACAATCTAAGCAGAAATGACAGACCTGCACGAATGGAAGTTGCACCCTCAAGTGTTTACAAAGATAATCCAAGCGTGGGGAAGGCCAGACATAGATCTCTTTGCTTCCCACAAGAATCATCAATTGACAAAATTCTGCTCAAGGACATTTCATCCAAAGGCCTGGAGAGTGGACGCCCTTTCTTTCAGTTGGGCAGCACGGACAGTTTATGCCTTCTCACCTTTGCCTCTACTGCCCAAGGTGCTCTTGAAAGCAAGAGCAGACAGACCAAAAAATGATTCTGATTGCTCCAGACTGGCCAAGACAACACTGGTACCCACTCCTGAGGAGCCTAACACATTCTCCTCCCTGGACCCTACCTCTAATGCCTCTTCTCCTGACTCAGCACAGCTACAAAACTCTTCATAGTCAGCTGAAAACACTCAATCTGGCTGCATGGAAAATTCCTTAACACCACAACAGACCCTACTCTCCAAGGAGGTGCAGGATGTCATTTTGGAGGCCAGAAGGCAATCTACTAGAAAAGCTTACTCCGCAAAATGGAAACGGTTTTGCGCTTGGAATGAGAAGGCCAGGATACAAGAAAACTGAATTTGCCTCCGATATTACAGTATCTAGCTGAGCTGTTGAACAGTGGACTTTCATTTTCCTCCATCAAAATCCATGCCTCAGCCATTTCTGCAGAATACAACACTGATCCACCCTTATTCTCTCACCCACTCTTAAGACAGTTCCTCAGAGGGGCTAAGAATATAAGACCTCCAAGGAAACAACCAATACCAGCCTGGGATCTTAATTGCATTCTAGAAAAATTAACATTGCCTCCCTTTGAACCAGCTGCCTCAACAGATTTGCAATATTTGTCCTGGAAAACAGCTTTCCTTCTGGCTATTACCTCAGCTCGTAGGGTCTCGGAACTACAAGCCCTCATGGCTGTGCAGCCCTTTCTCATCTTCCATCAGGACAGGGTTTCCCTACGAACCAACCCGTCATTTATGCCTAAGGTAGTATCCAGGGTAGCTTTAAATCAGGCCATACACTTGCCTACCTTTTACCCCAATCCTCAAAACAAAGGGGAAAGGCTGCTGCATTCCTTAGACATCCATAGACAGCTACGTTACTATTTGGACAGAACAAAGCCTTTCAGGAAATCGGAACAACTCTTTGTGTCCTATGCTGCAGGAGCTCAAGGGAAGCAAATTTCCAAACAGACAATTTCAAAATGGATAGGCCACTGCATACGGTTTTGTTACTCCTTTCATAGCAAATCTGTACCTGTAGGCATCAGATCCCACTCCACAAGGGCCACAGCTACCTCTGCAGCCTTCCTCAGAGGAGTCCCTACCAAAGATATTTTGGAGGCAGCCACTTGGAGTTCTGTGCATACCTTCACTAAACACTACCACCTACTTTTATACTCCAAAACTAGAGCAGGCTTTGCCACTGCTGTGTTGCAGGGCATTCTGGCTCCTCCCAGTTCCACCTAGTGCCTACCACCCTGTGCGTAGCTTTGGGATTCTACCCATCTGTTATGACTGCAGCTGTATGCATGATGAACATAGTACAGTTTTGTACCTACCATAAATGTAGATGTTCGAGTGCTGATACAGCTGCAGTCCAGGTTTCCCTCCCTCCTTCCCCTCTGGGTACAGACCTAGTGGCAAACTCCTCATCTTACAACCTGATTGGGTTATCCTTCTATGGTGTATTTGCTTGCAACTACTGATTTTTGATTATATTGCATTGCATGATTATATATAATATATATACAATATATATAATATCTGCTGCGTCTTATATACCCCTGTCGCACTGACGTCAGGAAAGAAAGCAACAACAACCGACGCCAGACCTAGACTTTGGAATTCTGCCGTCCGAGGACCCGCCTGACGGCAGGAGAACCCATCTGTTATGACTGCAGCTGTATCAGCACTAACCTCTACTTTTATGGTAGGTACAAAACTGTACTTTCTGGAGGCCATGAGGCCCAGCACCAGAAAAGCATATAAAAAAAAGTGAAAGAGATTCTGTGCTTGGAACCAGGCACAAGGAATTGACATGCTTGTACCAAATATTCCTCAGATTTTACAATACCTAACTGAGATGTTGGACAAAGGCCTATCCTTTTTATCGATTAAAATTCATGCCTCTGCCATTTCAGCTCATTACAATACGGACCCACCTATTTTTTCACATCTCACTACTAAGGCAGTACTTCAGAGGGGCCAAAAACATAAGACCCCCAAGAAGAGCACCAATACCTGCGTGGGACCTCAATTTTGTCTTGGAAAAACTCACACTGCCTCCTTTTGAGCCAGCCAATTCAGCTGAGATAAAATTCTTATGGAAAACAGCTCTGTTCTTGGTAATAACTTCAGTAAGAAGAGTCTCAGAGTTACAGGCACTAATGGCGGTTGAACCTTTTGTAATTTTCCATCCAGACAGGGTTTCTCTGAGGAAAAACCCAACATTTATGCCTAAGGTAGTGTCCAGTGTGGCTCTTAATCAAACAATTCATTTGCCTACCTTTTATCCAAACCCACAGAATAAGGGGGAGAGACTTCTACATTCTTTGGACATACACAGATAGCTACGCTTCTACTTGGACAAAACTAAAGCTTTCAGAAAATCTGAGCAACTCTTAGTGGCATATGCTGCAGGATCTCAAGAAAAAGCTATTTCAAAGCAGACTATTTCCAAATGGATAGCCCACTGCATTCGTTTCTGCTATTCTCAACATGGCAACTCAGTGCCTAAGGGCATCAGGCCACACTCAACCAGAGCAGCAGCTACTTCAGCAGCCTTCCTCAGGGGAGTACCAACTAAGGACATTTTGGAGGCTGCAACTTTGACTTCAGTACACACTTTTACAAAGCACTACCACTTACCTCTTTACTCTAAATCCAGAGCAGGCTTCGCCACTGCAGTTCTGCAGGGCCTCATAGCCACTCCTAATTCTATTTAGGCCCAGCCACCCAACCTCAGCTTAATTTAGGCCCAGCCACCCAACCTCAGCTTTGGGATTCAACCCAAGTGTAATGACTGCAACAGTGAAACACAATGAGCATAGTACAGTTGTGTACCTACCATAAATGTAGATGTTGGTATTCACTGTTTCAGTCCAGGTTACCCACCATCCCCCTTTCTTTGCTGGGACTTACCTGTACTACTTATACAACCTATGTGGTGTATTTGCTTGTAGATTGTTTTATTTTACTGCATGCTTTTTTATTGGCATAATCTTTTAGCCTACCCTTCTGGGGACACCTGACATCTGGGGCAAGAAAAACTGAAGAAAATGGCGTCTGCTGCATCTTTTATACCCCTGGCGCACTGATGTCAGGGAAGAGGCGACGGCAACAGACGCTGGACTAGGACTTTGGAATTCAGGCCGACTGCGGGTAGCCTGCCAGCAGGATAACCCAAGTGTAATGACTGCAGCAGTGAATACACTCCATCTACATTTATGGTAGGTACACAACTGTACTTTACTTTTGTCCAAATGGTTAACTGATTTAATTACCTTTGTGGGTCTACCTCTACCACCTAGAGCACACTCCACAAGAATTGTGGCAACCTCTTCAGCCTTTTTGTCTAGATATTTGTGCAGCTGCAACTTGGGCTAATCCCCATATCTTTATTGCTCATTACAAGTTAGATTTGGTATCTAGGGGAAGAGCAACGTGTGTCTCTGCAGTGCTCCAGAATATCCTTCCTTAGAGCCTTCACAGGATTTGGGTAGCTGGGGACTCTGTCCCAACAGTTGAGGAATGAAAATGACATCAGATTAAAAAGTTGTGCTCTCCATAATATTCCATCTGTGTTGTCCATCTTCATTCTTTAACTTACCCACCTTACCCACTCCTTATTTTACTTCTGATTTAGCTTCTGAGGAGAGTGGCTTTGGTCATTCCCTGTGAAGAATTCTTTGAAACTTTTTCCAGAATTAATTGGTTGGTTGTTTTAGTGAGAAGGTGATATTTCAGTCTATCAAGAAGTATTCTGATGCATTTCATCTGGAATTTCTAGAGCCTATACCTTTCTGCTGTTTCTCACCTCTGGAGGATTTTTTTGTCCCAGCCTTTAATTTGCCTGAAAACCAGTCTGTTGCACAAGTTTTTTTGAGTTTTCTCCCAGATCACAACCAGAAGACATTGCTTCGTTTTCGGCTGCTGTTAAATATTTTAATTCTGACCATTTTGTTCTAAAGAACCACAAAAAAAGGCCAGACCTGCAAAAAACAAATGACAACTGGAGTCTCAACTTTAACCATTCAAACTACAAACTTCTGTCCTCCTCTCTACTATGCATACTCCTTTGCTGCCACCTCAGTGTGACACTTCCTCCTCTAGCCCTTCTGTCATCCTCCATTTCTCCCCCAAGTCATTCTGTCATCCTCCATTTCTCCCCCAAGTCAGTTCTCCTTTGCTAAGTATACTGCAGATATACATTTTTTTACTTAAGTATTACTTGAATGTATGCCATCTGTACCTTATATTTACACCTTGACTGTAAACCTCATCACTGCTGTTGCTATTAATTTTATGTCTTGTTTCTTTGAATGTGAAAATACTGCTCAATATACCTAGTTCTGTGTGTAAATATTTCACTTGGTTATGTACTAATGTTGGAGCTTTTCTCCCCGCACCTCCAGTGAAAATTGACTCTTTCTAGGCCCAGTGGACTTTCCTGGTTAACAAATGCAATAAATAAAACTGCTTGTCTTCTGTTTTTGGTTATGTGTTAAAAGAACCATGTACAAAAAAGTAAGTAAGCAAGCATTGCTTCTCTTTTCTTCATGCACCCAAAACTGCATTTGGAAGTAATAGAGCAAAAGTTAGTTTAGCTGCAGGCATTTGCAAAACACAACTGCTAGATATCTTGTTCATCCCAGGAGGTATATCAGCACATAACATAATCTGCCCTAAGAGGTCTTTATTGCCAAATATTATACTCCCATGGCCATCTCCTTGGTTTATAAGGGACTAATTCAGTGATAAATAATTTAAAATTTGCTATGCTCCCAGCCTTTCCTGTGTGTGCTTGTACAGTGCATTAATGACTCCCTCTGTGAGACCTTTACACAGCTTCATGGGTTCCTCCAGCTCCAGTGTCTGCTTTGGATAGAATGGTTTGAGCAGTACCTTTGGATGTAGTGGAGGTTGGTTCGGCCTTTCAGGCATTGGGAAGGACAATTTCCTCTCAAAGCAGAATGGATCCACAGGCACCAACAAATATATTTACACCCAGTCTCATTGATTATCTACAGATATGTAGATATATGCATTGTCCGATGGACCTCAAACCATTTGCAGCCACCGAAAGAGCTTTCTAAATACTTCCTCTATCCACCCCCACCCTCCAATAGGGAATTGAGGGCAATGGTTTGAGTAGGGAAATGGGTGTATGCTTCATGCGTCTTTTCATTCAGAGACCTGAACTGTACAACACACTGGTTTTTGAGTTTGTTCCAACAGACCCTTTCTACTCTGAAAGCCCTACTGACAAAACCCATCATTCCTTCCTGAGGTGGCTTCTGAGTTGAATATTTTGCAGCCCATTCATTTGCCGTTTTCTTTCCAACTTGTGCAAACAAATGAGTATGTTTTGCATACCTTGGATGTAAGGATAACTGTGCTTCTACCTTTACAGAACTAAGCCACTGAAAAAAAGATAAGGAGCTACTTATCTCCTTTTGCCCCTAACAAACTGGGCAAGGTTTCTAAAGTACCAGTTTTGAGATGGCTGTGACTGCATTTCCTTTATTTACAGGGCCAACAGTAAGACACTTCCTAATGAACCAGGCATTCATTCTACTAGAGTTGTTGCAACTTTTGCTGCCTTCTTCAGGGTGTCTTCAGTAGACAGTATTTGTGATGCTGCCACCTAGTTTTCTTGCATACCTTCGAGCATTAACTTGAAGGTCTGCACCCTTTGGTGCTTCTTCTGTACCAAAGGGTCTCCTGTCATGTGACCACTTGGGTTGCATCATAGCTTGGGATTTTGACCCGCATGTTGGATCTGATGGTCTGAATGAATAGGATGGTGGGAGGCAAAATTTTTAAAGGGGCTGTAGACTGGAGCACGGATACTGCTGAGCTGGGTCAAGACCCACATTTCTTTTTGGCTGGACATGAATGGATCTATCATTATGATAAGTATATCTTGCTTATTTCATTAATTTATTCAGAAGAATTAGCCCTGAAGTGTTCTGATGTTTGGTACTTGAAAACTAGAACTTAATGATCCAAGTGTTAAAAGTGAAACAGTTGTAAGAAAATGGGCCATTTTTCCACATGCAGTTCTGGACATTGGCCTTGTTGCAGAACAGCTTTAACTGTTGGGAGGTTAACTTTTTCTGAAGTTTGCATCTTTCAGTTAGATGCTTATAAAATGGTACTTGATTCTTGTTTTTTTTAGTTTCCCTAAGAAACCTGTCAATTCAGAAATGTTTTTCTTGTCTTTTTGGGTATATTTTTCAAATGTATTTCTTAGTTACCTCTTGCAACTTTTGTTTGCATAAAATTCCTTTCTGTTTTGTTGTCTCACTGGCTGAAGGAAATGAATACTGGGAAAGGAATACTGAGGTAGCTTGGTTAAGTGAGGAATCTGTCCATCAGGGAAGTGGAGGCTCAAATTGTATTCTAATTGAAATGTCCAGCCAAACCTTTCCTAGACTCTGTATTGGATTTGAAATGCTTCTGCATTTCTTTGGAAGAAAAAAAATAAATCTGGAGTACAGTTGATGTGTAAAATGATTGCCGTAGTACATTTTATATTCAAATCGGTTGTTTCATCTGTAGTATTAGCCAGTATTTGAGCTACTGTTTTATTTTTATTTAATTTAGTTGACATTTGTTAACCAGGTTAGTCTGACTGGGCAGTTTTCAACAGAGGCCTGAGGAGAAAAGCTCCAAACAAAAAACATAAAACAAATGCAAATATGTAGTGCAAAATAAACAAGTGTCTCAGAGTATAAAACAGTAAATGGATTACAAAATCAAAAACTTAAAATATTTACATATATACAGAGATTAGTAGTCCAGTTAGCATTTTGCAGTTAATCACAAGTAAAACCTATAAAAGAATTTCACATTAAACATGGAATAGTTTCTGATTCTGTGAAAGATTGCCTGCATTAGAAGGGAAAAGAAATAGGGTTATAGATTACATGTAATATGGTTCTTGCAAAGAGATATAGGAGGAAGAGGTGGAAAAGATCAGGTTGGAGTGGGGCAGGAGCATGACCACATTTTGAGCATGTAGTCTTTTAACATTGTTTTGAAACAAACTGCTAGTGGCTGCTCTTAGGTCTAGGGGAAGTTTATTTTAGGTGGTGGCAACTAAATGGCTATACAGGAGTCTACCTGCTTGTTTCAGGGGCTTATGGATTTCCAGGAGATGTCAGCACTGCGGAGACAGCGTTTGAGAGTATAGGGAGAGATGAGGGTAGAGAGAGCAGGGCAGATGGAAAGATTTGCTAAGTAGAGTTGTGGAAGGTTTGCAGCAAATCTAGGAATTTTTATTGTATGTGGATTCCAGTTTGGTCATGAGGTTGATTTGAGAGTATAAATGCAACATAAGAGAGTTGACGGTAGAAAAGCTTGTGCCAGAGAGCGATGTTCTTCATCTCACATTGCTGCAGTCCTGACACTTGGGTAGTCCGCTGTCCCAGTCGGCCCGAATACCAAAGTATACGGCTGACGTCGGTCAAGGCGCATTAGTCTGACGTCAGGACGTCAGGGTACAAATGCGCATGACCGACGTCATATCCTCAGTCTTTTTTGCCGCATGGTCCGATGCAGAAGCAGTGTTGCAAGTGCAGGTTGGCGTTCTGAGATTTTCCGAAGTCGGAGTTTCAGACCGAATCAAAGTTGGCTAAGTACCCCGTTGGGGAATATTTTGGTTTTTCTTGCCTCAGTATTTTACCGGATGTCAGAAAAAGTGAATAACTGTATTTCTTGTGGGAAACAGATACCTCATAGGGATTACCATACCTTGTGTATACCTTGTTTAGGGCCTGAGCACGACGTTGTTGGCTGTCGCTCTTGTGCTAGATTTAACAAACGCACTATTAAGAGAAGATTAGATTGTGCCAGGTTAGTTTTTGGCAAGCGGTGTAATTATAAAATGCCATCGGATGCTCCGACGCCCGCTTCGTCTAAAAAGCGCAAGGACAAAGCAGCAAAGCCTAGGTTGGAAGAACCGTCCGTCCCTGACGCCGGTTCTTTAGAGGGCTCGGTGGAGCCGGAGGTTCAGCCACAAGTTTCTTTGGAGTCCCAGGGAGAGACTTTATTATTGCAAGATGTGCCCCTCTCAGGAGGTAGGCCAGGCTGAAGGGGCTTCTCAGGTGGCTGTTCTCCCTCCCTTCCTAAGGTGGTTAGGTCCTCCCTTCTGTTTCCAAGGCTTCTCCCAGGGCAGGCCAGGTTTTGTTTCAGGTGTTACCCCTAGTTCTTCAGGGTCTGTGCCTAAGAAGCATATGCTTAAGATGGCAGAAGATTTGATTACTATGATTAGAGGTTCTATGCCCCCTCCTGATAAGAGGCCTAGAGTGGAACCTGAGCTTGGAAGTTTTGAGCAGTGTTCGGATGCTTCTGAGTCTTCGGCTGAGGACTTGCAGGAGTATTCTCCTTACTCTGATTCTGATGTAGATGATTCTACTCCTTCTGCTTCTCCTCCTGAGGATTTTTCTTTTTCAGAGACTCTTCATTCCATGAGGGAGCATTTTAAATGGGAAGGTCAGGATTTCTCTGATTCCAGGAAAAGGCTTAGGGAATTTTTGTTTCTACCCCAGCATAGGCCTTTAGCTATACCTCCTGTTCTGGATGTGGTGGAGGATGTTTTTGCAGAGGCCTCTCTGAACCCTGATTCTTTGCCTCCTGCTCCAGTTAAACCGGATAGATATTATAGGGTGCCTGAAGCTCATAAGTATCTTTTTAAGAGTCCTAGGGCAGACCCAGAAACTGTTTCTCAGGGGCCTAAAGGTGTTAAGGCTTCTGTTAAAAATCCTGTCCCTCCAGATAAAGAGGCAAGGGCTTTGGATAGATGGGGAAAGAAAGTGTATACTTCTTCCACTTTGGCCATGAGAGCTTTGAATTGCCAGTTTCACATGTTGAAATACCAAAATTATCTCCTTTCACAATTAAAGTCTAAGGTAGATGCTTTGGCGGAAGGTATTGAGTGTAAAGATTTGCAGGATTTAGTTCATGTTTCTGAACAGGTGGGTAAGCATTCTTTGCAATGTGGTTTTGATGCTGTACAGGCCTCTTCGAGGGTGGCTGCCACTGGTTCGGTTCTTCGCAGGCATGCCTGGCTGAGGGATCAGAATTTAGCTGAGCATGTTAAGACAAGGATTTTAGATGCTCCTTTACAAGCTGATGTGTTTGGTTCGCCTGTGGAAGCAGTTCTAAAGAAAATGGAAGACAAGGCTAAGTCTATGCAGACTGTTAAAGATTTTTTGCAGGTTCAGCCTCCGAAGTTTAGTAGAAATTGGCCTACCAAGGGGTGGACATATCCTGCTTATGATTCTCAGTCTAGGGGTAGGTCTAGACGTGGTAGGGGCAGAGCTCAAGGTTCTTTTAGGCCTAGAACAGGGAGTTATCCTGCTCAGTCTTCTGGTGAGGGCAGGGGTCAGTCCTTTCGTAAACAGACCCAATGACCTGCCTTTTCAGCTGCCAGAGCCTTCGTCTGGCAGCACCTTTGGGAGGAAGGTTGGCACTTTTCAAAGAAAACTGGAGTTTAATTACCCAAGACAGATGGGTATTGGATATCATTCACCACGGTTACAGGTTTTATTTCCATACCTTGCCTCCTTTCAAAGGCATGCCAGACATTCCTCCTCAACAAAGAAAAGAGGCTCACAAGCAAATTTCTCTGTTACTCCAAATAGGGGCTATTCAGCCGGTTCCTGTGCCAGAAAGGGGCCTAGGATTTTATTCACGCCTGTTCCTAGTACCAAAAAAGGGGAACACGTGGAGACCAATTTTGGATTTATCTATCCTCAACACTTATCGGGACATTCCCAAGTTCAAAATGTTGACGTTACAACAGCTTTTACCTTTGCTGGGCAAAGATCACTGGATGGTAACTTTGGATCTCAAGGAAGCTTACCTTCATGTTCCTATCAGGCTAATTTGCAGGAAGTATCTGCGTTTTCGAGCTGGGAATTCTCATCATCAGTTCTCTGCATTGCCCTTTGGCTTATCTACTGCGCCCAGAGTATTTACGAAAGTTCTGGCTCCAGTGATAGCTTTCTTCAGGCTAAAAGGAATACAAATCTATCCTTATTTGGACGACTGCCTGATTCTGGCTCAAGAAAGGGACGTGCTTCTTCAGCATTTGGAATATGTGATAGCAGTGCTAAGATGCCTAGGGTATTCTGTGAACGAAATAAAGTCCAGTCTAGTACCCTCTCAAGACATGTGCTTTCTGGGTGTGAGACTGAATACAGCAACCCAGATGGCCTTTTTAACCCCGGACAAACAGAAGAATCTTTCCCTTTACTTCCATCAACTATCTCATCAGTCCGGGCTGACTGCAAGGACAGTCCTTCAAGCCTTAGGGTTCATGGCATCTTGTATTCTGGTGCTTCCCAATGCCAAACTGCATATGAGGAAGCTGCAATGGTATCTCAAAAATGTATGGACACAGCACTGCCAGGATTTGGACACTGTCATTCAAATAATACCTTGCATTGAAAAGGAATTTTTGTGGTGGGCTCAGGAATGTCACCTAAACAAGGGACTCTCTGTGACCCGGCCAGAGGCGAGTCAGATTCTAACGACAGATGCCTCAGACACAGCTTGGGAGCTCATCTGAATGGAAAGTGGATACAAGACAAGTGGCCTGCCAGACTGCAGCATCTACATATCAACATGAAGGAGATGTTAGCGGTCCAGTTTGCATTAATGGCTTTCAAGGATTTACTTCTTCCAGGGCAGGTGTTGATTCTAACAGACAACACAACTGTCATGTGGTACATCAACAAACAAGGGGAACACATTCTTATCCTCTATGCAGGCAAGCAATGATTTTGTGGGAGACTGCGCTAAGCTTGCAACTGAATCTTCAAGCAAGGTTTCTGCCGGGAGCACAGAACTCCTTAGCAGATGTGTTAAGCAGGCAAATCATGGATCCCCACGAGTGGAAACTGGATCTTCATGTATTTCAGAAATTGACAGTGTCATGGGGAACTCCAGACATAGATCTGTTCGCTTCTCCATTAAACCACCAGTTGCCAAAGTTTTGCACCAAAAGGTTTCATCTCACAGCTTGGAAAGTGGATGCTCTTTCTTTCAGTTGGAAAAATCTTCATGTGTATGCCTTTCCACCTCTGCCTCTCCTCCCAAAGGTACTCCTAAAGGTCAGACAAGACAAGCCAAGGATGATTTTAATAGCTCCAGATTGGCCTCGCAGCACTGGTACCCATTACTGAGGAGCCTGGTAAGGAAGCCTCCATGGCCCTTACCTTTGCTTCCACACCTATTGTCTCAGAAGGACGGTCATCTACTCAATGTCAAGCTTCACTCTCTTCATCTAACGGCCTGGCATATTCTGTTTTGAACCAGAGCAGGTCTCAGCTTCCTCAACAAGTTTTGAATGTGATTCTGGAAGCCAGAAGACCTAGTACAAGGAAGGTGTACGCAGAAAAATGGAAGAGATTTTTATTTTGGAGTGCAGCAAAGGATTTGGATGTTTCTGAGCCAAATTTGAGTGTGGCTCTTCAATATCTAACTGAGTTATTGGACAAAGGTTTGTCTTTCTCTTCCATTAAGATTCATGCTGCAGCAATTTCAGCTCACTATGATTGTGACCCACCATTGTTTTCTCATCCTTTGTTCAAGCAATTTCTTAGAGGGGCAAAGAATATAAGACCCCCACATAGAGCTCCTACTCCTGCTTGGGACCTCAATTTTGTGTTGGAGAAACTCACTCTACAACCTTTTGAGTCTGCAGCTACTGCTGAATTGAAATATTTGTCATGGAAAACTGCTTTTTTGTTAGCCATTACCTCTGCAAGAAGGGTGTCTGAATTGCAGGCCCTTATGGCGGTGGAGCCTTTCTTGATTTTTCATAAGGATAGGGTATCTTTACGTACGAATCCTTCCTTTATGCCTAAAGTGGTTTCTAGTGTGGCTTTAAACCAAACTATTCATTTGCCTACTTTTTATGCAAATCCCCAAAATAAGGGGGAAAAGATTTTGCACACTTTAGATGTACACAGGCAATTGCGTTATTATTTAAGCAGGACTAAGGATTTTAGGCAGTCTCAGCAGTTGTTTGTTTCTTTTGCTTTGAGTTCGCAGGGCAAGCCTGTGTCAAAACAAACTATTTCTAAGTGGATTGGGTTTTGCATTACTTTCTGTTACTCCCATCATGGCAAGGAGATTCCAGCTGGGATTAGGCCTCATTCCACTAGGGCTACTGCCACTTCAACAGCATTTCTAAGGGGTGGCAACTAAGGATATTTTGGAGGCAGCTACTTGGAGTTCAGTGCATACTTTCTCTAAGCATTACCACCTTCCTCTTTACTCTAAATCTAGGGCTGGTTTTGCCACTGCTATTTTACAGGGCATGTTGGCAGCTCCGGCTTCTTTGTGATTTGCCATCCTCCCTTACCTCTGCTTTGGGATTCTACCCAAGTGTCAGGACTGCAGCAATGTGAGATGAAGAACATAGTACAGTTTTGTATCTACCATAAATGTAGATGTTCGAAGATCCACATTGCTGCAGTCCAATTTACCCTCCCTCCTTCCCCTCTGTGTTTAGGGGTGGTTGTGTGGGTGGGATTGTACCTTTCTGATTTTGTATATATTGTACATATATTTGGTACAGGGGTGTTGGGTGTGTTGTTGGTTTTTGGTTTGGCCTTTATCTTTTTAGGGTCTTCTGACATCTGGGGCAAGAAAAGACTGAGGATATGACGTCGGTCATGCGCATTTGTACCCTGACGTCAGACTAATGCGCCTTGACCGACGTCAGCCTTATACTTTGGTATTCGGGCCGACTGGGACAGCGGACTACCCAAGTGTCAGGACTGCAGCAATGTGGATCTTCGAACATCTACATTTATGGTAGGTACAAAACTGTACTTTTGGTGTCCTTGGGTATTTTATTCCAATATAGTAGGTCTAGTTTTTGGTACGTCTCTTGATGGCCCGAAATGCATGGATATCAAACTTTAAGTTGGTAATCAATTAAATCAGTTTAATGATGCCAAGGAGTTTAGTATGAGGTTCAGCTGAGATAGTAGTAGTAGCATTGAGAGATGACTGTGAAGGAGTTTTTACAATGTTGTAGAGATTTCATGAGGAAGAGTAGTAGTTTTGTTTTCTTAGGGTTACGTTAGAGTTCATTGCTGGTTACCTCTTGCTGGTTACAGACGGCATTGAGTCTTGGGTAAGAGAAGGTGGGGGAGATTATCAGAACAAGATATAGTAGAATCATCTGCATACTGAATTGGAGAGGAGTGGGGGCAGGCTGGGTGTAGATTAGTAAAGATGTTAAAGAAGAAGGGACCCTAGTATAGAACATTGGGGTATGCCAGTTTGAATAGGAAGGAAAGGAGAGGAGGCTGACTGCCATCTGACAGATTAGAGAGGTAGCTAGTAAACCAGAGTATGGTAGATTGTGAAAGATTTAAGGTTCTTGAGCTGGGATAGAAGCAGGTTGTGAGAGACTGTCAAAAGCTTTGGATAAATCAAGGAAGAGATTAGACTAACTTGTTTTCATCGGGAGCTTTGGCAGTGGTTTGAGTGAAGGTTAAAGCGGCAGTAGTGCTGTGATGGGGAAGAAAGCTATGTTGTGTGGGTGTTACAGGATTTTCCTGTAGGAGGTGTTCAAGGATTTGTTTGTGTATTTTTCCATTATTTTAGAGAGGGAATAGTATAGCAATGGGACAATAGTTTGGAGGGGTTTGTGAAGTGTTTCCTCCTTTGTGGAGGGGGATAACATAGAATTTCTCCCAAATGTGTTGGGTACAGTATTTTTACAGATGGATCGTTGATAAGTATGGAGACTGAATAGGCAGTGGCGTTGGCAGCAGATGTTCATGTTACACTGCTGCAGTCATCGCACTTGGGTTATCCTGCCATCAGGCAGTTCCCCAGTCAGCCTTGGTCCGGCGTCAGTTGCTGTCTCTTTCTCCCTGACGTCTTTCTCCCTGACATCAGTGCGACAGGGGTATATAAGTTGCAGCCGACACCATTTTCTTCAGTCTTTCTTGCCGCGCAGTGCCCGAAGCAAAAGCAGTTCGCAAGTGCCGGTTGGACGACTCCTGAGATTTTCATTCCGAATCCAGAACCGAAGTCTTCTACAAAGCTAAGTACCCCGTTGAGGAAACTTTTTCTTGCCTCAGACTGATGTCAGTAAAAGTTAATAACTGTATTTCTTGTGGGAAGCAAATACCTCATAAGGATTTCCATTCTTATTGTATCCCATGCCTAGGCCCAGAACACAATGTCACTGGTTGTCGGTTTTGTGCTAGGTTTAACAAGCACACTATTAAATGTCTGTTTGATTTTGCCCGACATTACTTTGGCAGGAAATTTAATTACACCATGCCGTCAGAACTACCAACGACTGCAATTCATAAAAAGCACAAAGACAGGCATCCGAGGCCCAAAACTGATGAAGCCTCTTCTAGGCCAGTCGCCAGTTCTCCGGTTTTCAGCGAGGTGCCTTCGCAGCCCCTGACTACTGCTTCTGCAGAACCACAGGTGGCCACAGACTCCCTAGTGAAGATGGCTGGGCCCTCTGGCACAAGTTTTTCAGACAACCGAAACCGACCCTGCCCGGAGTACATGAGCAACCCGCAGCTTCAGAGGGTGTCTTCAGACCTACACAGCTAAGCATTAAATCCTCTTCTAAGTCTAAGCCACCTTTAAAAACAACGAAACAAATACACTCTCCAGGACAAGCCTCCATGCCTAAGAAACAAATGCTCAAAATGGCCAAAGACCTAATCACTCTGATCAGGGGGTCCCATCCCCCACCTGATAAAAGGCCTAGACAGGATGCAGATTACTCATCCGACCAGGTGTCCATTTCCTCAGATTCATCCTCACTTAGGTTATTCTTTACCCCCTTATCAGGATTCTGATGCTGAGGAAGCAATTCCATCACCCACTCCACCAGAGGACTACTCTTTTTTTTGGGGAAACTTTACACACCATGAGGGAGCATTTCCATTGGGAAGGCCAGGATTACTCTGAATCCAAGAAAAGGCTCAGAGAATTCCTACTATTGCCTCAACGCAGACCCCTTGCTTTTCTGCCAGTGTTAGACACTGTGGATGATGTGTACACTTAATCCAGCTTAAATCCTGATTCCTTACCTCCAGCTCCAGTTAAACCAGACAGGTAGAGTCCCTGACTCTCTCAAATTTCTGTACAAAAGCCCAGTGGCAGACCCAGAAACTATTTCTTAGCGACCCAAAGGGGTTAAGGCCTCATCAGGAAAGAATCCATTTCCCTCTGACAGAGACTCCAGAGCATTAGACAGATGGGGAAAGTATATACGTCTGCAGCTTTAGCAATGAGAGCTTTAAATTGCCAGTTTCACATGCTAAAATATCAGCAATTTTTGATGTCTCAGTTGAAACAAAAAATGCTTTCAGATACAGATCCTCCTAATTTTAAGGAAATGCAGGATTTATTGCATGCTTCTGAACTAGTGGGAAAACATACTTTGCAATGTGGTTTTGATTCTTTAGAGGCCTCCTGTAGAGCAGCAGTTAACAGGCTCTGTCATTAGAAGACGTGCATGGTTAAAAGAACATACGTTACCAGATCATGTTAAAGCTAAACTACTGGATACACCTTTGCAGCATGATGTTTTATTTGGAGTTGAGGCAGAAGAGGTATTAAAGAAAATGGAGGATAAGGCAAAATCTATGCAAACAGTGAAGGATTTCTTACAGGTACAGCCTCCTCGATTTAGCAGAAACTGGCCAACAAAGAATTGGTCCTTTCCAGTTACGGACAGACCTCAAAGGGGCAGATACAGACGTCCAAGAGGTAGAGGACAGCCACAAGGGCCTTAGGCCTCGACAATGGGGTGCATCAGGCCAGAAAGAAGGGGAAGACAGACACCGACCTTACAAAAAACAGTCCCAGTGACTTCCCACTACAGCTGCCAAACATCTCTCTATTGGCAGCCCCCTTGGGAGGAAAACTGGCTTTTTTTTATCACAATTGGCATATGATCACCAAAGACAAATGGGTTCTCAATATCGTATCTCAAGGTTACAGGTTCCAGTTTTACACTCTACCAAGGTTAAAAGGAATGCCAAATCTGCCACCAAATCAGTGGGCAGTGGCTCAAAAACAAATTACAGCACTCATGAACATGGGAGCTACTCAAAAGGTACCTCCACAGGAGCGAGGACAAGGATTTTACTCAAGACTCTTTCTGGTGCCCAGAAAAGACAAAGCCTGGAGGCCCATTCTGGATCTTTCTTCTCTAAACACTTACCTGGATGTTCCGAAATTCAAAATGTTGACATTGCAGCAGCTTCTTCCCATGCTGGGCAAGCAAGCTTGGCTCATGACCTTGGACCTAAAGGAGGCATACCTGCATGTCCCGATCAGACAAAACTGCAGAAGATACCTCAGATTCATAGCTGGTCCAGTGCACTATCAATGCCCTTTGGCTTATCTACTGCGCCCAGGGTCTTCACAAAGTGTCTGGCACCAGTAATTGCATTTTGCAGACAGGAATTCAAATTTACCCGTACTTGGACGACTGCCTGATTCAAGCAGAGAGCAAAGACGTTCTCCTAAAGCATCTGGCGTTTGTAAAAAAGTTAAGTTGCCTGGGGTACACAGTAAACAAAAAATCAAAACTAGTGCCCCTCACGAGATTAATATTCTTGGGTGCCAGCTTGAACACAACGGCCCAGATGGCTTATCTCGCGCCAGACAAGCAAGGACAACTGACTCAGTACTTTCAATTGATGGCAACAAAGACCCAACTCCCTGCAAGAAAAATTCTGCAGGCCTTGGGCTACATGGCATCTTGCATACTACTAGTTCCATATGCCAGACTGCATATGAGGAAACTACAATGGTACCTAAAGAGTGTATGGTCTCAACATGGTCAAAGTTTAGAAATTTATACCACTAATGCCTTGCCTTCAGAAGGAGTTTCGATGGTGGGCTCAAGCTTGTCACCTCAACAAGGGTCAGCCTTTTACTCAACCCACGGCCAGGCAAACACTGACAACAGATGCATCGGATTACGCCTGGGGGAGCACACATGGCAGGAAAATGTATTCAGGGCAAGTGGCCCATAGAACAAAGGCATCTTCACATAAACCAAAAAGAGATGCTAGCTGTACAAAATGCCCTTATAGCTTTCAAGGACCTGCTGCATCCAGGACAACTACTACTAAAGACAGACAACACCACAGTCATGGGGTCCATAAACAAGCAAGGGGGCACCCATTCCTACCCCCCCCCCCTCTGCAGACAAGCCATGACCTTGTGGAACATAGCCATAAACTATCAAGGTCATCTACAAGCACAATTCCTGCCTGGAGAGAAAAACACACTGGCAGACGACTTAAGTAGAAATATCATGGATCCCCACAAATGGGAATTAAATCCACAAATATTCAGACTGATAACACAAAAATGGTGGAGCCCGGACATAGATCTGTTTGCATCACCAAGGAATTGCCAGCTACAGAAATTTTGCACAAGTAGTTACCATCCACAAGCATGGAAAGTGGATGCCCTCTCATTCAGCTGGAAAAACCTACAAGTATACGCTTTCCCACCTTTGCCTCTTCTTCCAAAAGTACTCATAAAAGCCAGGCAAGAGAAGCCAAATATGATCCTGATTGCACCAGACTGGCCATGGCAGCACTGGTACCCAATCTTAAAAAACTTAGCACAAGAACCACCCTGGATTTTGCCTCAAATACCACATCTGCTGTCTCTGAACAACAATCAGATACTCCACAGCCAGTTAAAGACCTTAAACCTAGCTGCATGGAAGATACCTTAGCCAAACAAGCACTGCCTCTCTCCAAAGCAGTTATGGATGTCATCCTGGAGGCCAGAAGGCCCAGTACCAGAAAAGCCTATTCTGATAAATGCAAGAGATTCTGTGCCTGGAACCAGGCTCACAGCCTTGACCCTCTGGTGCCAAACATTCCTCAGATACTACAATATTTGACTGAGATGCTGGACAAAAACCTTACCTTTTCATCCATAAAGATGCACACCTCTGCCATCTGTGCCCACTACAACACGGATCCACCAATTTTCTCTCATCCCTTGCTAAAACAATACCTCAGAGGGGCAAAAAACATAAGACTGCCCCGTAGAGCACCTAATCCAACTTGGGACCTCAACTTTGTTTTGGAAAAACTGACCTTGCCTCCTTTTGATCAAGCTAGCACAGCAGAATTAAAAAAATATCTCTTGGAAAACTGCTCTGCTCCTGGCACTAATATCAGCACGAAGAGTTTTTACAGGCACTAATGGCAGTGGAACCATTCCTTATCTTCCACCAGGACAGGGTGTCTTTTTTTAAGAACTAACCCTACTTTTATGCCTAAGGTGGTTTCAAGTGTGTCTCTGAGCAAAACTATTCACTTGTTAACTTTTTATCCAAAACCACAGAATAAAGGGGATAGACTACTGCATTCTTTGGACATTTACAGGCAGTTACGCTTCTACTTGGACAAAACCAAAGCTTTCAGAAAATCTGAGCAATTATTAGTTGCATGTGCTGCAGGAGCACAGGGAAAAGCCATTTCAAAACAGACTATTTCAAAATGGAGAGGACAGTGCATACGTTTCTGCTATACACACCATGGAAAACCTGTGCCTACCAGCATTAGATCTCACTCCACCAGGGCAACAGCCACTTCAAACGGCCTACCTCAGAGGAGTACCTACCAAGGATATTTTGGAAGCAGCAACATGGAGCTCTGTGCATACCTTCACCAAGCATTACCACCTGCCTCTATACTCCAAATCCAGAGCTGGCTTCGCCTCTGCAGTGCTGCAGGGCCTTATAGCCACCCCAAATGCATTATAGTACCAGTCACCCCACCTCAGCTTTGGGATTCTACCAAAGTGCTGCAGGGCCTTATAGCCACCCCAAATGCATTATAGTACCAGTCACCCCACCTCAGCTTTGGGATTCTACCAAAGTGTGATGACTACAGCAGTGTAACACGATGAACATAGTACAGTTTTGTACCTACCATAAATGTAGATGTTAGTGTTCACACTGCTGCAGTCCAGGTTACCCTCCCTCCTTCCCCTCTTCACTGCTGGTGCGTACCTAGGTCATTTACCCTTCACTACCTATGGGGAGTATTTGCTGGTAACTGAAAGTTGTTTGCTTTTCTTACTTATGTTATATTGGGAATTTGAATTGCCTACCTATTTGTGGGCACCTGACATCGCGGGGCAAGAAAAACTGAAGAAAATGGCATTGGCTGCAACTTGTATACCTCTGTCACACTGACGTCGGGGAGGAAGCGACAGCAACCGACGCCGGACCAAGACTTTGGAACTCGGGCCGACTGGGGAACCACCTGACGGCAGGATAACCCAAGTGTGATGACTGCAGCAGTGTGAACACTCTAACATCTACATTTATGGTAGGTACAAAACTGTCCTTTTTGAGGAATTGAGGTAAGTTGTCGGCAGAAGGATAACCTGGTCTCTTTAGAGAGAAAGAGATCTGATATAAGCAGTGGGGGCAGGTTTCAGAGAGAAGGAAGAGGGTGGAAATGGGATCAGCAGTGGATGGATTTTGTATTTTTATTTCTAGTAAGATTTTTGATGAGTCTATTTGAAGAATGGGTTTAGAAGGGTAGCTGTACCCAGGTCTGAGCTATTTGGAGAGGGACAAGGTGTAGTAGACTTACCTGGATAAAGGAGCTTATTAATATTCCAAAATGTGGAGTTGGAGTGAGGATTATTTAGTGGTTTCTGATGGTACTGTCTTGTCAATGTGATTTTTGGTGCGGTTCCGGAGTTCTCCAAGTTTGAAGATGTTTGGAGATTTTTTTTCTGGATCTTCCAGGCTCTGTCTCTCTCTAGCATAAGGTTACGTGTGGGTTGAGGTAGCCAAGGTGAGAAGTTAGATTTTAGTCTAACTTTTCTAGTGGGGGCCAAAGAGTTTTAAAGTATTAAGAAGATGTCATTTGAATCTGGAGACAGCATTGTCAAGTGGAAGGTTGTATAAGAAGGACCAGTTGACAGAGGAAAGTATGTTTAAGGAAGTGGGATTAAAAGATTGTCGCAAATTCTCCAGCTTCAAAGTGGTGGAGTCTATAGACATTTACCCCGACTACATAGACTAAGGTGGGAAGATGGTTACTGAGGGAATTGGGAAGAGTACAGGGGTTGTGATAGAGGTTTGGGTTAGAAGTGAGAATCCAATCAAGAATTGTGGCAGTGTTGGTATTTTTATTGTATCGAGTGGGAGAAGAGATGAGTTGAGAGAAGCCATAGAGGTTAATGCAGCTATGGGGAGAGGTGGATTTTACAGTAGTCCAGTCGATGATAACATCCCCAGGATAATGGTCTCGTAGGCGATGTTCTCATTGATGCTAGAGAGAAATTGCTCTAGGATTGGAATGTTTCTGGGAGGGGGCTATAGATGGCAGCTAGAGAGATTTTTGTGTTAAGTTTACAATGGACTATGAGAATTTCAGCAGGGTGAAAGTTGGGAGGGGTTTGGGAAGAGGGAAAAGTGAGTTGTTCTGAGTATAGAATGGCTAAAATTGACAAAGTCTGAAAATATTATAGCCTGAGGGTAAACTGAGTCAGAGATATGTGGTTGTAGCCATGATGTTCTTCATTCCACATTGCTGCAGTCCTAACTATTGGGTAGTCCGCTGTCCAGTCGGCCCGAATACCAAAGTATATGGCTGACGTCGGTCAGGGCGCATTAGACTGACGTCAGTACGTCAGGGTACTAATGCGCATGACCGACGTCATATCCTCAGTCTTTTTTGCCGCATGGTCCGATGCAGAAGCAATTTTGCGAGTGCAGGTTGGCGTTCTGAAAGTTTCTGAAGCCAGAGTTTCAGACCAAATCAAAGTTGGCTAAGTACCCCGTTGGGGAATATTTTGTTTTTTTTCTTGCCTCAGTATTTAACCGGATGTCAGAAAAAGTGAATAACTGTATTTCTTGTGGGAAACAGATACCTCATAGAGATTACCATACTTTGTGTATACCTTGTTTAGGGCCTGAGCACGACGTTGTTGGATGCCGCTCTTGTGCTAGGTTTAACAAACGCACTATTAAGAGAAGGTTAGACTGTGCCAGGTTAGTGTTTGGGAAGCGTTGTAACTATAAAATGCCGTCGGATGCTCCGGCGCCGCTTCGCTAAAAGCGCAAGGACAAAACAGCAAAGCCTAGAGTGGAAGAACCGACAGTCCCAGACGCCGGTTCTTTAGAAACTCAGTGGAGCCGGAGGTTTTGCCAGGTGTTTCTTTGGAGTCTCAGGCAGAGACTTTACTGTTACAGGATGTTTCCTCTCAGGAAGTAGGCCAGGCTGAGGGGGCTTCTCAGGTGGCTGTTCTTCCCTCTCTTCCTAAGGTGGTTAGAGCCTCCCCTTCTGTTTCCAAGGCTTCTTTGAGGGGCAGGCCAAGTGTTGCTTCAGTGGGGGTTTCTCCTAGTGCTTCAGGGTCTTTGCCTAAGAAACATATGCTTAAAATGGCAGAGGATTTGATTACTATGATAAGGGGTTCTATGCCCCTCCTGATAAGAGGCCTAGGGTGGAACCTGAGTTTGAGAGTTTTGAGCAATGCTCGAGGCTTCTGAGTCTTGCTGAAGACTTGCAGGAGTACCCTCCTTATTCTGATTCTGATGTGGATGATTCTACTCCTTCAGCTTCTCCTCCTGAGGATTTTTCATTTTCAGAGACTCTGCATTCCATGAGGGAGCATTTTAAATGGGAAGGTCAAGATTTCTCTGATTCCAGGAAAAGGCTTAGGGAATTCTTGTTTTTACCCCAGCATAGGCCTTTAGCTATACCTCCTGTTTTGAATGTGGTGGAAGATGTTTTTGCAGAGGCTTCCCTGAATCCTGATTCTTTGCCTCCTGCCCCAGTTAAACCGGATAGGTATTATAGGGTGCCTGAAGCTCATAAGTATCTTTTTTAAGAGTCCTAGGGCAGACCCGGAAACTGTCTCTCAGGGGCCCAAAGGTGTGAAGGCCTCAGTTGTTAAAAATCCTGTCCCTCCTGATAGAGGCAAGGGCTTTGGATAGATGGGGAAAGAAAGTGTATACTTCTTCCACTTTAGCCATGAGGGTGTTGAATTGTCAGTTTCACATGTTGAAATATCAGAATTATCTTCTTTCACAGTTGAAATCTTAGGTGGATGCTTTGGCGGAAGGTATTGAGTGTAAAGAGTTGCAGGATTTAGTTCATGTGTCTGAACAGGTGGGTAAACATTCCTTGCAATGTGGTTTTGATGCTGTGCAGGCCTCCTCCAGGGTGGCTGCCACTGGTTCTGTTCTTCGTAGGCACGCCTGGTTGAGAGATCAGAATTTAGCTGAGCATGTTAAGACACGGATTTTGGATGCTCCTTTGCAGTCTGATGTGTTTGGTTCGCCTGTAGAAGCAGTTTTGAAGAAAATGGAGGACAAGGCTAAGTCTATGCAAACTGTTAAAGATTTTTTGCAGGTGCAGCCTCCGAAGTTTAGTAGAAATTGGCCTGCTAAGGGATGGACTTATCCTGCTTTTGATTCCCAGTCTAGGGGTAGGTCTAGACGTGGTAGGGGCAGAGCTCAGGGTTCTTTTAGGCCTAGGACAGGGAGTTCCCCTGCTCAGACTTCTGGTGAGGGTAGGGGTCAGTCCTTTCGTAAGCAGACCCAATGACCTGCCTTTTCAGCTGCCAGTTCATTCTCGCCTGGCAGCACCGTTGGGAGGAAGACTGTCTCTTTTCAAAGAAAATTGGGATTTAATTACCCAAGACAGATGGGTTCTGGATATCATTCACCACGGTTACAGGTTTTATTTCCATACCTTGCCTCCTTTCAAAGGCATGCCAGACATTCCTCCTCTACAAAGACAAGAGGCTCACAAGCAAATTTCTCTGTTACTCCAAATAGGGGCCATTCAGCGGTTCCTGTGCCAGAAAGGGGCCTAGGATTTTATTCTCGCCTGTTCCTAGTACCAAAAAGGGGAACACGTGGAGACCAATTTTGGATTTATCTATCCTCAACACTTATCTGGACATTCCCAAGTTCAAAATGTTGGCGTTACAACAGCTTTTACCTCTGCTGGGCAAAGATCACTGGATGGTAACTTTAGATCTCAAGGAGGCTTACCTTCATGTGCCTATAAGACTAAGTTGCAGAAAGTATCTGCGTTTCGAGCTGGAAATTCTCATTATCAGTTCTCTGCATTGCCCTTTGGCTTATCTACTGCCCAGAGTATTCACAAAGGTTCTGGCTCCAGTGATAGCTTACTTCAGGCTAAAAGGAATTCAAATCTATCCTTACTTGGACGATTGCCTGATTCTGGCTCAAGAAAAGGAAGACCTTCTACAGCATTTGGAATATGTCATAGCAGTGCTAAGATGCCTAGGGTATTCTGTGAACGAAATAAAGTCCAGTCTAGTACCCTCTCAAGACATGTACTTTCTGGGTGTGAGACTGAATACAGCAGCCCAGATGGCCTTTTTAACCCCGGACAAACAAAAGAATCTTTCCAGTTACTTCCATCAACTATCTCTTCAGTCCGGGCTGACTGCAAGGACAGTCCTTCAAGCCTTAGGGTTCATGGCATCTTGTATTCTGGTACTTCCCAATGCCAAACTGCATATGAGGAAGCTACAATGGTATCTCAAAAATGTATGGACACAGCACTGCCAGGATTTGGACACTGTCATTCAAATAATACCTTGCATTCAAAAGGAATTTTTGTGGTGGGCTCAGGAATGTCACCTAAACAAGGGACTCTCTGTGACTCGGCCAGAGGCGAGTCAGATTCTAACGACAGATGCCTCAGACATTGCTTGGGGAGCTCATCTAAATGGAAAGTGGATACAAGACAAGTGGCCTGCCAGACTACAGCATCTACATATCAACATGAAGGAGATGTTAGCAGTCCAATTTGCATTAATGGCTTTCAGGGAGTTACTTCTTCCAGGGCAGGTGTTGATTCTAACAGACAACACAACTGTCATGTGGTACATCAACAAACAAGGGGGAACACATTCTTACCCATTGTGCAGGCAAGCAATGATTTTATGGGAGACTGCGCTCAGCTTGCAACTAACTCTTCAGGCAAGGTTTCTGCCGGGAGCACAGAACTCCTTAGCAGATGTGTTAAGCAGACAAATCATGGATCCCCACGAGTGGAAACTGGATCTTCATGTATTTCAAAAGTTGACAGTGTCCTGGGGAACTCCAGACATAGATCTGTTCGCTTCTCCACTAAACCACCAGCTGCCAAAGTTTTGCACAAAGATGTTTCATCATACAGCTTGGAAAGTGGATGCTCTTTCTTTCAGTTGGAAAACTCTTCATGTGTATGCGTTTCCACCTCTGCCTCTTCTTCCAAAGGTGCTTCTAAAGGTCAGACAAGACAAGCCAAGGATGATTTTAATAGCTCCAGATTGGCCTCGGCAGCACTGGTACCCATTACTGAGGAGTCTGGTAAAGAAGCCTCCATGGCCTTTACCCTTGATTCCACACCTGTTGTCTCAGAGACGGTCACCTGCTCAATGTCAAGCTTCACTCTCTTCATCTAACAGCCTGGCATATTCTGTTTTGAAAGACAGCAGGTCTCAACTTCCTCAACAAGTTTTAAATGTGATTATGGAAGCCAGGAGACCTAGTACAAGGAAAGTGTACGCAGAAAAATGGAAGAGATTTTTATTTTGGAGTGCAGCAAACAATTTGGAGATTTCGGAGCCAAATCTGAGTGTGGCTCTTCAATATCTTACTGAGTTATTGGACAAAGGTTTGTCTTTCTCTTCCATTAAGATTCATGCTGCAGCAATTTCAGCTCACTATGATTGTGACCCACCATTGTTTTCATCCTTTGTTCAAGCAATTTCTTAGAGGGCAAAGAATATAAGACCCCCCGTGAGCTCCTACTCCTGCTTGGGACCTCAATTTTGTGTTGGAGAAACTTACTCTACAACCTTTTGAGCCTCACGGCTACTGCTGACTTGAAATACTTGTCATGGAAGACTGCTTTTTTGTTGGCCATTACTTCTGCAAGAAGGGTTTCTGAGTTGCAGGCCCTTATGGCAGTGGAGCCTTTTTTGATTTTTCATAAGGATAGGGTATCTTCGTACTAATCCTTCCTTTATGCCTAAGGTGGTTTCTAGTGTGGCTTTAAACCAAACTATTCATTTGCCTACTTTTTATGCAGATCCCCAAAATAAAGGGGAAAAGATTTTGCACACTTTAGATGTACACAGGCAATTGCGTTATTATTTGAGCAGGACTAAGAATTTTAGGCAGTCTCAGCAGTTGTTTGTTTCTTTTGCTTTGAGTTCTCAGGGCAAGCCTGTGTCAAAACAAACTATTTCTAGATGGATTGGGTGTTGCATTACATTTTGTTATTCCCATCATGGCAAGGAGATTCCAGCTGGGATTAGGCCTCATTCCACTAGGGCTACTGCCACTTCAACAGCATTTCTGAGGGGTGGCAACTAAGGATATTTTGGAGGCAGCTACTTGGAGTTCAGTGCATACTTTCTCTAAGCATTATCACCTTCCTCTCTACTCTAAGTCTAGGGCTGGTTTTGCCACAGCTATTTTGCAAGGCATGTTGTCAGTTCCTGCTTCCTTATGATTTGCCAGCCTCCCTTACCTCTGCTTTGGGATTCTACCCAATAGTTAGGACTGCAGCAATGTGGAATGAAGAACATAGTACAGTTTTGTACCTACCATAAATGTAGATGTTCGAGGATCCACATTGCTGCAGTCCAATTTACCCTCCCTCCTTCCCCTCTGTGTTTAGGGGTGGTTGTGTAGGTGAGGTTATATTCTGCTAATCTTGTATATTTTGTATATATATATTTTGGTGCAGGTTTGTTGGGAGTTTTTGGTTTTTTGGCCTCATCTTTTTAGGGTCTTCTGACATCTGGGGCAAGAAAAGACTGAGGATATGACGTCGGTCATGCGCATTAGTACCCTGACGTACTGACGTCAGTCTAATGCGCCCTGACCGACGTCAGCCATATACTTTGGTATTCGGGCCGACTGGACAGCGGACTACCCAATAGTTAGGACTGCAGCAATGTGGATCCTCTAACATCTACATTTATGGTAGGTACAAAACTGTACTTTTCAAAGAATGAGAAAGTCTGGGGTATATAGAGTAATTTAGGGAGTGATGAGCGTTTACTTTTATTGGTTATACTTTGTATATTAAGAGAGTGTTAGGTTTTTGGAAGGTGGTAGGTTAGCAGAGTTTAAGGAGGTAGCGGGGGAGAAATGTTGGATAGACTAGGAGATGATGAGGAGATGTTGGGGTAGATATTACTGTGAGTAGAGGGAGTTGTTTGTGGCCCAGGATTGGGGAAAATGCCTTCAAAACGTAGTGAGTTAACAAGAAAAAATATCTTGGACTTAGCAAATGGGTAATAGGTGTGGAGTACATGGGTCTCGTTTTATAAGCGAGTGGGAAGATTTTTTTTAACTTTGTGGAGGTTAGTGCAAATAGAGAATAGTGAGGGTGCAATGAAGTAGCTAATGATCATTTTGAATATTATTGTAGAGGTAATGAGGGTAGGTGATGTCAAAGTTGCAGACAAAGGGCCATGAATATTTACATCACAAATATAGGGAGGTACTGATCAGTTTGCCATTTGATAGAATTTAAAATAGAACCATATACTGGTGACAAACTGGAGTATGGGTGTTGGAGTCATTTTAGTTCTTATCACAGGTAAGCAGTGCACCCAGAGAGAAAAGTATGTGGTCTATACCCACAGGGGAAAGAGTGTACAAGAAATCATCCGAGCAAGCACCGTCAGGTTGCTGAGAGCAGAAGTTTGGTACCTAGTACAAATTTAAATTGCAATATTACAGGTACCTTTGAATACAGTTTGTGCTAGTTCAGTTAATGCTTTCTGTTTTTAGAATGGAATTTCAATTGTGTAGTAAATTAAACTGCAGATGTGAAATTGTTAAATCTCGCTATTTATTCTCACTGATTGGTTCGGAGCTGATCCGACACGGCCTATAGCAAAGCTCAAGGTTTGCCAGTAGCTCGAGACCAAGCCCCTTATCCCATGATGCACTGCTGGAATTACCTCAGATCTAGTTTGCTGCGGCACAGATATTGGTGTTCCAGATAGCTCGGACCATTATTAATCGATAGATTCATCTATTAGTTCAATTAATGCTTTTTGTTTTTAGAATGGAATTTCACTTTTTTAGTAAATTAAACTGCAGTTTTTTAACATCTTTCTGGGTTTCTGTGCATTATCGTATTTTTTGTTTTCATAATACTCAGCAAAACAGAATTCACAGGTATGTTTGTCATCGGTAGGTGCCTTAGTGCCTTTGCATAAGAGTGTGCTAGAGGTAGTAAGCAGCTTCTGTCTGCATTGCCAGCCTGTAGTAGTTGATATCGTAGAAGTAATACAGGATGTTATGTAGTCCAGTCTCTCCTACATTCTTACCTGTGGGTTCGGAGCCGAATGTCTGCTCTGACTCTGCCATACTTTAGCTCAAAGTCTTTCATTTGGCTGGGATAAGATGGTATCCCATGCTGCACTGCTGTCTATCCCCAGATCATGTTTGCCGCTCGTGTAGCTCGGATGTGGTCTCGCTCTTGACTGTGGCTAAGCATTTTTTTCATCTTTATAGCAGAGAAGTTTTTGCAAAAAAAGCTGTTTTCATAGCGGTTTGTGTTATCTTTGAGTGTTTTTGTGGAAAAGTTTTTTTTTTTTGTCTTAGCATGTTTCTTGTGGTATCCCACTAGCCCTCAGTTAGAGGACCTAGTCTGTCCCCTCGCTTACCTTTGTGTGCTAACTTACCTTCCCTTGGGCTAAGACCATTTAATTTAGAGGAACTAGTACTCCCTCTTGACCTGGTGTTCTAGGACCGTTTTAAGTTGGAGGTCTTTGTGGTGTACTGTCTGTCTGTTCTGTTCCCGCGCTTGTGGCTAATTGACCGTTGGTCTGGTTGTTGGGTTAGTGTCAGTTTTTGTAGTGACTGTCTAAAGATACTAAGGAGCATATGCACTCTGGCTTTAAGAAGTGCATGAAGTGCAGTTATAAGATGTCCATCGCTGATGGGCACTCTGTGTACACTGTCTGGGAACGATTCACCTCCAGGAATAGTGTACTTTTTGTCATGCTTTTAGCCCACGTGTTCTTCAGGAAAGGAAGAACAAACTGATTTTGAAAGGACTTCTGAAACCCTCCTTCGTGGAGGGTTTGGAGAGTGCTTTCAGCTTTGTCTTCTCCATCTAAAGCTAAATCTTCTAAGGCTAAAAAGCGATCCCCGGCTCCATCAGCCATGGAGCCACCAGAGAAAACAACTAAATCTTGGTGCTCCATTGTCCTCGGGGCCACAGGAAGTGTCTGTTTCTATGGAACCTGCTTCAGCTTCTTTTATCTTGGAGCCTGTTCGGAGCCTGTCACCTAGCATTAGGAACGGTATCTCCTCTCCTCGCAGCTCTCCTTCAGAGAGACTAAGTCTCTTATCTCCTTCCCTATCCTCTAAATCCTCCAGGACCTTATCGGATGTCGATGTCGATAGTGGTGCAGAGACTTCTCCAGTCACCGGTACTGGCTAAATTGTTTTAGGCTCTGACCCAGTCGGCTCCGGAGCCGGTCCCTCTACCTGCGTCGATACTTCCTCCTCCAAGCGCATCTCCGCTTTCGGAGCCGAGGTGCTCTGCTCAGTTTGATGTCCCTAGGTCGGTTCAGACAGCCCCTCCTGGCTTATCTGTTCCGACATCCGCTCCAACTCCGGTGCTGTCCATGGGGTTCAGGACTCAGGATTCCTTGGTCGGACCCGAGGGGGAGGCTTCGGAACATCTCTCGGCTCCTAGTCTCCCTCTCAGTGCTTTGGCTCTGGGAAGCCTGACTGTCTCTGCTTCGGACCTGGTCCCTTCTGAGCCTAGGTCTTCCATGTCTGGTCGATCTTCGGACCCGGGGGGACCAGCTTTCAAGGCCATGTGGCACGTGCTGGTCAGGTAGTCAGTGGCATCATACGGTTCGGTCACTCTGTCCCCTTCAGCACTGGTGCTGGTCTCTAATTGCCCTCTATCTCTTGACAGCGGAGCCCCAAGGCCTCAGGATACCCCCCACGAGTGGTCCTCATATTTGTGAGGGCCCCTCAGTTTTTGCCTGAGGAGCCACCCAGAAAGAGAATGTGCACGAGGAAGCACATAGATTTCCAAGATGAGTCTCTGACATCGGACACTGACCTGGAGGAATCTGAGGGGTCCCCCAAGTCATCCTCTGAGGATGTTTCTTTCTCTGACATCCTAGAGATTTTGAAGCAAAGAGGTGATCCAAAGCCCCCTCTAAAGAGGAGTCTGTGTTCCTGAATGCCTTTGGTGCTCAGCCCTCCACCTCCTGGGTGTCTCCACCCTTCGAGCTTCTGGATCTGGTTTGTCGAATGGTGTGGGAAACCCCTGATTCGTTGGAACCAGTCCCCAGGAGACCCAATAAATTTTTGTCTGCCCCTTCTGATAAGGAATTTCTATCCAAGGGAGTCCCTGTGGATGCCTCCAAGGGAGTCCCTGTGGATGCCATGGTGGTGGCAGCGGCCACCAAGAAGGAATTGGCTGAGACTTCTTCCACCGCCCATCCCCCTAACAAGGAGTCTAGGACCATGGACTGGTACGGAAAGCGTATGTTTTCTTCAGCGGCCTTTTCTTTGCGGTCACTGAATTACTTATCACACTTTGCACAGCACCAGAGAGATCTCCTAAAGGAGCTTGGAGATACTCTAAGGGGTAACTGTTCTGAGGTGAAGGATCAAAGTCAATGCTCAGATGTCTACCCTCAGTTCTATTGCAAACTCCTCCATGAGGCTGATCTCTTACTCAGCCGAGGGAGCGAGTAGGGCAGCAAGTTCAGGAGTCGCTCTTAGACAGGCCTGGATGCGCCTTTGTCATTTTGCAGAGGCCTTCAAGTCTACATTCACCAACGCCCCGTTTGATGGTTCCTCTTTGTTCGGAACCAAAGTGAAAGACACTCTCACTAGGTGCGAGCAAGAGGGGAAAACTGTCTGCCGTAGAAGTCCGTTTTTCCCTTCCCCTTCCCTCTAGGCCTTATCCCAAGCCCCAGAGGAGTGGGAAAATGTGGTTCAAGAAATCTGAGGTTTTTTCCTGTTGCACAAGGTGAGTCCCCCTCCAGAGGCAGGGGAGGGGGGTGGTTATTCAGGTAGACTCCGCCCTAGGGGCAGAGGAGGCCCTCGTAACTCGGGAGACCACGATTCCTTTCATGGTTTTCCCTACCAGCACTCCTGATGGAAGGCCCGACTGTGCGTTTCAGGAGCCAGTCGGGGGTCGTATCTCACTATACCCCGAGGCCTGGCAAGGTATCACCCAGGACCAATGGGTTCTAGGAATAATTTCCGGAGGATATATAATTTCCTTCTCATAAACTCCCCCCTCCAATCACGAAAATCCCGGATGTTCCACCCAGTCAAAGGGATTCCGCAGCTTCAGAGGTTTCAAAGCTGCTAGAAAAAGGAGCCGTCCAACATGTCCCCTCAGACCAGATTGGATTAGGGACTTACTCTAGATTCTTTTTGGTGCCAAAAAGGACAGGGGACCTGAGACCCATTTTGGATCTCAGCCGATTGAACACCCATGTGAAAAAGTCCACGTTCCGAATGGCCACGTTATAATCTATTCTCCCATTGTTTGGAAAAGATGTGTGGATGTGCTCTATCGACCACAAGGATGCTTTCTACCACATAAAGATAGACAAGGCATCCAGAAGTCACCTACACTTCCGGCTGGGAGCCAGTCACTTACAGTTTTGAGCCCTGCCCTTTGGTCTCACCACAGCCCTTAGGGTGTTTACCAAATGCATGGCAGTGGTGACCTCTCCCTTGAGACGTCAGGGATTCCAAGCGTTTCCATACCTGGATGACTGGCTCCTTACTGCCACCACCAGGCATTGGCTACTTCAGACCATAGACGCCACTATCAACCTGTGTCAACAGTTCGGCATCACCATGAACTGGGAAAAATCTGCTTGTTGCCCTCGCAGCATGTCACCTTTATAGGCGCTGAATTAGACCCCATGCTCATGCGGGCGTTTTTACCACAGGAAAGAATCGGAGTTTCACAACAATAGATTTACGCCTTGCTTCCTCTGAGGAGAGTGAAGGCAAGATTGGTCCTCCAATTGTTGGGGACGATGGCTGCTACGATTATGTTAGTTCCCCTGGCAAGGTTACATATGAGGCTCCTTCAGTGGCTACTCTTTGCCCAGTTGTCTCTTCAACGTCTTCCACTTTCTCACCCTATTCTGCTCGGACAGGTGCAGACAGCATCTCAGTTGGTGGCTTCACACAAGACAACCTCAGTGTGGGAAAACCCTTTGTTCCTTCACTTCTGGTTGCCACGGATGCCTCCCAGATGGGGTGGGGGGGCATTATCTAGGCAGGACAGTCCAAGGCACGTAGCAGGAGCATGAGATGCATCTGCATATCAATGTCCTGGAGATGGGAGCAGTGCTACTAGCATTGCAAGCACTTCAGAGCTTTCTTCCTCTCGGGACTATTGCAATCCACTCGGACAATATGTCGGTGGTATGGTATCTGAACAAACAGGGAGGAACAAAGTCATACCCCTTTGCAGAGAGGCCATGCGAGTGTGGCAGTGGGCAGTGTCTTCCCAACGTTTTCTGGTAGCAATGCACATTCCTTGGAAGTCAATTGTGATTGCAGATAGGCTAAGCAGAGATATTCTGATGCCTCACTAGTGGTCCCTGAACTGTCAAGTTGCGGAGAAGATTTTCTGCAGGTGGGGTCAGCCTTGCTGCAACCTTTTTGCCAGCCCCCCTTAATGCCAAATGCAGCAGCTACTTCACCCTTATCCCCTCTCAAGGGGAGTCACCCAGGGACGCTCTAGTCAACGTTTGGCCCTCAGGTCTACTACATGCCTTCCCTCCGGTTCCTTTGCTGTCAAAGGTTATTCAGAAAGCGCAATCCTTGGGAAGCATTGACGAGGCCAGTGTGGAGCAATCAAATTTGGTCCCCCTTTCTCCATCCCTATCTCATGGACGCTCCTTGGATTCTGGACCCACAACCAGACTTACTGACTCGTATGTCAGGGCAGCTCTATCCCTCTCTTCGGACCCTCCAGTTGACAGCTTGGCTATTCCACTTCCGTCATTAGTTAGGCTTCACCATTTTTCGCTGGATGTGGTTCATATTCTGTCTTCCTGTCATAAGCCTTCGACCAGGATGATTTATTACAGCAAATGGAAGAGATCTTCCATCTGGGAGCGTGCCAAACAGATTGACCCTTACACGGTTTCAATATAGTCGGTACTGGAGTTCCTCCCTCTCTATGCTTTTCAACCAGGGATCAGCTGCCGCAACCATTGAAGTCCATTTGGTAGTGATTTCTACTTTTCATGTCGCAGCCGAGCCTATCTAATGGCACATAGATTTTGTAAGGCTTTCCTGAAAGGCACTATGTTGCTTCATCCTCCTGTCTCTGAACCTGTTATGCCTTGGGACTTCAGCTTTGTTCTACAGGGTCTTACTTCACCCCCCTTTGAGCCTGCAGCCACTTGTGATTTAAAATGCTTAACTTGGAAGACTCTCTTTTTGGTAGCCATCACGTCAGCCAGACATGTTTCGGAGCTTCAAGCCTTATCAATTAAACCACCTTATTTGAGTTTTCATAAGGACAGGGTTTCTCCCAGACCGAATCCTCCCTTTCTTCCCAAAGTAGCGTCAATTAGTAACCTTAACCAGTCCATTGAATTACCAATGTTTTTTTCTCCGTTCTTGAACAAGGCAGAATTCAAATTTCATCAGTTGGATGTGCACAGACAATTACGATTTTATTTACACAGAACGAAGGACCTCGGAAAATCTGATCAGTTGTCTATTTCATTTTCGGAAAACAGAGTTGGGTCGCCTGTTTTCAAAGTCACGTTGTCTAGGTGAATTTCCAGATGTATTTCTTTCATTTATACTTCAGGGGGAAGAGATTTACCGTTCCGAGTGAAGGCTCACTCTACCCGGTCTGTATCCAAGTCTACAGCTTTTCAGGCTGGGTTGTCTATGGATGATATTTGTGCTGCGGCTACTTGGGCATCTCCTCACACCTTTGTTACTCATTACAAGTTACATGTGGTATCTAGAGGCAGGTCTTCCTTTGGTTCCACAGTGCTCAGGAGTATATTCCACTGAGCCTCCCAGGATTTAGGTGCTGGGGACTCTGTCCCACGGGTAAGAATGTAGGCAAGATTGGACTACATAACATCAAGAAGTTATGTACTCGCTATGACGCTCGATGCATGTAGTCCATCTCGCCTCACATTCTTTCTCCCCACCCCACCCCCCACCTTCCCCCTGTCCTAGAGGATCTAGAGGTTAGGCCTGGTTTCAGAATTCCCTTCATTCTTGGTTTGTTCTTCCTTCCTTAGGTGGTGTTATTCATGGAGAGTGAGTGCTAGTGCTCGCAGCAAACTAGATCTGGGGATAGAGAGCAGTGCAGCATGGGATACAATCTTAGCCCAGCCAATTGAAAGACTTTGAGCTAAAGTATGGCTGAGTCGGAGCTGACATTCGGCTCCGAACCCACAGGTAAGAATGTGAGGCGAGATGGACTACATACATTGAACGTTATGGTGAGTACATAACTTGTTTTACATTAGTTGATATCGCAGAAGTAATACAGGTTTTACATTTTATGTCCATGGTACATGGCATCATTTGTGTAATGCTATTGCGAGACTTGGTTGCAGTAGTAACAGTAACTGGTGTCTCTTATAACTTGCAGGGTCGAGAGGCAATGGAGTGGGTAATCCGGAGACTGAACACGGAGATTGAGGAACTGAAAGCATCTGCAAGAGAGAGTCTGCGAACATCCATGGCGGCTGCATATCCAAAAGATTGACACTAGCGTTAAAAGCCTTGCACTGTGCATATCGATGGTGAAAATGTGCAGCTCTTTCTGTGCACCATTCTTTATTTATTATCTGATCTGAAAAATAATAAGCAACACATCTATATTAGATGGGATACTGTGTTTGGTACATGGAGTGAAGCTGCAATTTTTCACCTTATTACCTGTGAATGATGGTGCTTAAGGCTCTGACATAGCTCAAAGCATAACTATATTAACTGCCATCAGGGGATGCCTTGGGAAGTCTTGTTAAAACCAGTGGTTTAAAACAACTTCTAGACAGTGCTGTGAATGAGACGGTGTGCAGTTATAGAGGCAATAACAGGAGGACATTTTGTATGCTTTAGAGGTGGTTCATGTGGTATTGGGGTATTTCATTAAAAATTCTGGCCTGACAAATGCCCCTTCTATTTGTTCACTATAGAAAACCTGTGTAGCATAAAAGTTTCCAGTTTAGTTTAAATCATTCCCTCCCCACAAAAGTCAGTTTTTTTGTCATTTCGGCAAAATTTTATATACTGGTACATACAGGAAGAGAGTTTAAGCATCAGATTTATTTTATATTTTTGTGTATTTTTTAAAAAAAAATCCTTATGAAAAGCTTGCATGGCTGTATTCCACTAGATCTTTACTTGAATATTTTCAAAACTGGTAATGGTGAGACCATGCTAGGGTAATGGGTTCATACGTGTAGATATGGCTATGTCTTGTTATGGGGGATTTTGTCTTACTGAGGACCAACAAAATGTACTGTACCATACTTTTGTCTGATTAATGAAGGTATCTGTCTTAAGTTTAAAGGTGACAGATTGTAAAGTATTAAGCAAGTAATTTGAGTATTTAAGTGTAAAGTAAAACAAAATGTTTTTGATAACAGAAATGTATTTATAATACTTTATGTAATAGCAGCATTTGACTGCATCTGTATAATTGAAGAGAAGGACGGGAACCATTTTTCAGTCTTGTTTTGTAACTGCAGCTGTGCAGTCATGACTGAGAAGAGGCTGTCGCTGATCAGGTGGAAATACATTGGCTGCCATTTAGGGGGTTATTCATTCAGTGACTGTGTCTTTGAAAAGATGGTCAGTTAAAATGGGATTTTGCTCCCTTGTTTTTGAATTTAACATGACACCATTTCAGACTTGTTTCTCCTCAGCAAGTTTGGCATTGCAAGTGGAAAGGAACATTACAGAAGGTCAGTCTGCAGTTGTGGCTTTTAGCACTTCTGGCTTTACCTTTCTAGAAAAGTTGCAGCCCGGTCTGTATATGGCACTCTGTAATTGGCCACCGTCTAGTACAGGTTTGTCCTCTGGCCTGGGAGGCCAGTACACTGTACATTTGGTACACTTTTGCAGTGCTTGTATATTTTGCAAATCTTGCACTGAACATTCCCATGAATAATTGGGTAAAAACTAACTCTTTGAGAATGTTGCTTAACTTCATTATTTGTTTGCAGCCGTAATATATAAACCAGTCACTTGTGTTCTTTTTAACAAGGTTTTTTTTTTCCCCAGCTGTCAAATTTTTAAATAGAAACCTCGTGGTGTGATAAGAGGATTTTGCTTGCTTCCTGTTAAAGTAGAGTTGACTTCAGTGTTTAACTGTTTGTTTAAGGTGTGTTATGGGAGTATTGTCTGCTTACTCAGTATCCCTGCAGGAAGTCTCCATTTATTGTATTTCTTTTTTATAGGAACAGATTGTGGGATAAACCAGTATTCCAGAGCCACGGTTGATTAGAGGTTGTCCTAACTTTGTGCAAAAAGTAGACCTTCATGAAACAGTTACTTCTACAGAGCATAATATTTCATATAGAAACTGTTTTTGTGAAACACACTGATTTGTGGGTGCTGATAAAACTTGGATTTTGTACCATCTTTTTTCATGGCCAAGGTATTGTAATGTCAGCTGAGAAGCTGCTGTTAAAACTCCATATTTGTAACTTAAATTTAATGTTTGTGCCAATAAACATTGGTAAATTTGTTGTTTGGAGAATCTCCAACAAATGGTGTGCTTTTTCTTGTTTCTGTGAACATTGAGTACTGAACACTGCACCTCCAGAGTAACTCCATGTTGCCCCACTTCCTGTCCAGTGACTAAGAAACATATGGAAGACGGCAAAATTGCTGGCTTTCTATCTTTAGTGACCTGGGTTCTGGAAACATTGGAGATCATGAGAGAGGAAAGCAACAGCACTTCTATTAAGTGCTGAGGTTGCAGCACCGTAGGGCATGGCAACTCTTTAAACTGTGCTCAGGACCACCACCCCCCGATCCTCTTACATGTGACCAATGTGCATATTTGTAAATATTTACATAGTTTGTAATTATGAGAGGCAAAGCCACTTTCTGAGAGAAGCTTGTCAGACTGTCATACTAAAAGTTTCTTCTCAAATGCTGTCAAAACTTTTCATTCTGCACCACACAGTCCAAAAAAGCATGAACAATCAAAGCAAACTTCTAAAAAAAAAAAAAAAAAAAAAAAAATAAGTCTTACTATAGAGCTTTCAGCAGCAGAAGTGGAGGCACTTATTCTTTTGGGCAAATCATGTACTAACTTTGCCAGTGACCACAGGATGTGGTGAATCTCTCTCAGCCTGAAGGAAATGTTTGTTGCAAATAGTAGACATAGACTTTTCCCTGAAACATATAGTAAACATCCTTAATCTGATCGTTATTAGATTATCGACTTAGAGCACTCTACTAGAACTGTTTTAAACAGGGTCACAAGAAACTTGAATTATCAATTTCTTCTGCTGAGGAAGCTGTTTCTTTTGCTAGAAGAGGACATAGAGTTGTCTGGCATCACCAGTTAAGTAGATTGCTTAAAGGAGGGCTAATGTCCGTAAAGATTAGGTTAGCTCTGAAGGTAAACTGATCTTCCTTTCCAGATCTTTGTTGTGTAACAGAGAAGTTTCACTTGGCATTCTTCCCAGCTGTCTTTCCAAATTTTAACATGTCTTCTATGATCTCTGAGTAGGACCTCTTTTTTTCTATGGTGTCTGAGTAGACTGATTTTTCTTGGGACAAGTTATTCGGTTTTTGGTTTTATTTTCAGTGCATTTGGTCCCTTTATAACCTGAATTGTGGGATTTGTTTCACTGTTTACTTTTTGTAGACACTGCTGTTTTCACTGACTGTTCTTGCAACTTTAGTCTGATCTGATACTGTCCTGTTCATTTCATCAACGTGGGTTTCAGTTCTGATCCTCTGAACCGGCTGCATTTTTTAGCTTGAGCTTTGACTTGAACTCCGCCCCTATACCCATAATGCCCCACTCCCCCAGCATACCTTAAATTGTTTGCCAGCAAAGGCATAGCAGATAAGCAGATCTATACTAGAGAAATACAAAACTCTACTACATAACATCAAGAGCTCAAGATCCCTTGTACATTCAACCAGGCTTCCCAAAGAATTGTATGGAGGACAGGAAGGTTAATGGAAATAAAGATGGACAACACAGATGGAATGTTATAGTAAGAACATAACTTCTTTACCTGTCCCCTTCATTTCATTAACCTGTAGGACAGAGTCCCTAGCTACTAAGATCCCAGATGGCCATCATGGAAGTATATTCCAGAGAACAGCAGAGCCAAAAGCACTTCTGGATATGATGTCCAGTTTATAATGCACAAGAAACTTATGAGGATTAGTCCAAGTAGCTGCTGCACAAAAGTCTTCAATGGAGACTCTAGACCAACGGGTCTGAAAAGCAGCCATGGATCTTGTGGAATGGGTCTTGTCATAGTATGGAAACTTTTTGGGAGGAGTAAAAAGTTGTCTTTTCAACCATTTGCTAGCAAGGCTTTGGTTATGCATTTACCTGTTTTTGTCAGAGAGAAAGATACAAACTGATCAGACTTCCTAAAGGACTTGGTCCTGTGTCAATAAAAACAAAGCTGTCTGAACATTAATCAAATGGAAAGTATACACCTTTATTTTGATATTTGGGGGGGAGGGGACTGTAAGACTTGATTTTAATATTCATTTCCTTGGCCACCTTGGGGCAAAGATGGATAAGTACTTAGGGTCACTCTATCCTTGTGAAAAATCAAATATGGAAACTGAAGAAAGGTCCTGGAGTTCAGACACTCTTTTGGGAGAAGTAATGGCTACCAGAAAAAATGTTTTCCCGGAAAGAAATTTCAAATCCACAGTAGCTGCAAATTCAAAGGGTGGATGAACCAGGGCTTGTAAAATCATTGTTAGATCCTATGTAGGAGTAGGATTGTTCAGTGGAGGCCATAGTAGGAAAGTGCCCCTGAGGAAGGTTTTACAGAGTTTAGAAGAAGCAAGGGATAAGAAAACCAAATTGGATACAGCTACTAGCTGGCCATTGACAGAATGACTAGCTCCTTCATGGAAAAGGGAAGCCAAAAGGTCTAGTACAACTGCAACTGGTGCTGTAAAGGGATCTGTTTGTTACCGTTCCACCCAAGGAACAAATATTTTCCACTTACCCCTGTAAACCTTGCATGTCAGAGCTATGTGAAGAGACCAAAATTTCTCTAACCGGGAAGAAAACCTGGGAAATCTCTCCATCATTGGAAGTGGAGAAACCATGTGTTAGCTTCAGGCCCTGTATGCCCTGATGGGGTGAGAGCAGATTCTGGGGCCAGATCTAACTTCATCAGATGGTAAACATAATGGTAAGGACAAACCTATATATGAAGTTTCATTAAAAGGCATCTTCCCCCTCCCTTGGTCATAGTGGACCAAGGTGTTTGCCTTCCAGTGTGGACCATGTCAACACAAGTTAATTTATTGGTGGTAGAGCACAATATAAGCACTCTGTCACATGAGTACATTACATAAATGGGGGGGGGTCTGTTTTGGTTACACGTACACAATTTTTCAGGCCAGCTCCTACTTTAGCCTCTTGAAACTGCTGTTCTTCCTTAACTAAGACATCCCCCAACACCTGCAAGAATTTGCGTACAATAAACTGACATCAAGGAGATCTTTCCTTTTCCCGGAGTGTAGTTGCATTGTGGACCTCTTGGTAAGAGCTCAGCATGTTTCTTTATTCCCCATTCTGCTCCTTGATTCCCCCCCCCAATGTTCTCTGGACAGGGACCTTTTTCTCAATGCATTCAGCATTTGTTTGGGCTTCAAATATTCCTAGCTGGTACCCTTATTCAGTTACTGTTGGTGCCAGTCCAAAGGTTGCCAGTGTTGACTCGCTAGACTTAAAAAGTATTTATTAAATGATCCCTTATGATTCCATTTCATCTGTAACAGTTTTTGGTGTTGGCTGTCTATTCTGTCATCACTGGTGATGCCATATCACCAAGTGCCAGTGAATGTCACCCTTTGAGAGGGGATCCCATTGCACCTACCGTTGCATAAAGCCCTGCCTTTCAGTGCCAGGTCAGCTACTGTAGAGTAAAAACCTTAAACCATTGCAGTGATTATCTCTACCCACCTCTGTTGACGTCTACACAGCAAGCACACTGTCTTCAGTAACGTTCGCTGTCCCACTCCTCACATAGCAGGGCAGAGAGACCTAGAATTATTTTTAGCATTCCTTGTTTGCACTTAGGATCTTTGTTCAAGTATTCTTTCTTCATCTTTGTACTTCCTAAAGACTACATAAGAGAAGTGTATAGGGACTCCCTTCTGATGGTCATCCTAATTTGGAGACGTCTTTGCTTTAGGGAGTGAACAGAACTATATTTTTTTTTTTTTTTTTTTTTTTTTTTTTTATGCAGAAGATGCTGCAAGAAAGCCCTTCGTTAAGCACATGATTTGTCTGGCCTGTACATTGTTGTACATGGAAAAGATGACCCCTAGTATTGCAGGCAGGAATCCTGACACTGTAACCACTGTGCGAATAGTCAGTCTGGATTCTATGGCACTAAGGATTGCATATTTGGAGATAGCCAAACCAGGTGTTTATTGCAGAAGGAACCTTT